>NC_055673.1:885000-902500 GCF_017976325.1 Chelmon rostratus | reverse complement strand
ATGAACACATGAACGCCTGAACGCCTGAACACATGAACACATGAACGCCTGAACACCTGAACACATGAACACATGAACGCCTGAACGCCTGAACACCTGAACGCCTGAACACCTGAACACATGAACACATGAACACATGAACGCCTGAACGCCTGAACACATGAACACATGAACACATGAACGCCTGAACACCTGAACACCTGAACAGCTGAACAGCTGAACAGCTGAACACATGAACACATGAACACCTGAACACCTGAACAGCTGAACGCCTGAACGCCTGAACACCTGAACACCTGAACAGCTGAACGCCTGAACGCCTGAATGCCTGAACGCCTGAACACATGAACACATGAACACCTTAACACCTGAATACCTGAGCGCCTGAACACCTGAACATCTGAACACATGAACAGCTGAACGCCTGAATACCTGAACAGGTCGACCAGTCACTCCTGGGTGAAGCTCCATCCATCCACTCCGCCTTCCAAACATACTGACTTTATAGCTCTTTCTACTCCGTCAACTGACTTCCTCCTTCACTCACGTCATAATTACCACAGCCACTAGGGGTCGCTGCCCTACAATGAACGTAAACAGGGGTCACAATGGCAAAGGACGGCTGGTTTTTCATGACAATTTATGATACCTGCCTCAAACCGGACTCAGAGACGGAGCCCTGGTGGCCTCCTCTGAAGCTGGGTCCTCATGCTTCTTCTGGGGAATCTGGAGGTTTTCTCAGACCACATGGGAAACTGTTAGCAATGTGACTGGACTAACAGCAAGTTCTGCTAACTAAGACTAGAATCGTTCCGTGTTGACCCCTCGCCGTGGTTTATGGTCAAAGACGAGTCAGCAGGTTAGAATAAGATGAACAGTCATAAACTCATGAACCTGTTTGAAGGAGGAGCCAGAAACTTCGGACTGGAAACTCGTTTTCATCAGCTGGGTCTTTAAGTGACGACTCAAAGCTCACCGCCACACATGAGGGGAGAAGCAGACCATCTTGAATCAAGAGCTTCAGGCTCAGCAGAGTCTCCACATTACTGCTGACGTGATCGAGCGGGCGGAGCTACCGGCAGTCCGTCCTTCTCCAGCAAAGCATCGTAAGCTCAGACTCGGAGGTGCTGACATCGTCTTCATCTCTGTAGTGAACGATGAACAAAGTGTTTTTCAGATCTCTTCCAGCATCGATTCTGTCTTTAATCTTTCTGTTATTTTAGAGTAAAAACTCTCTGACAGCCTCTTGGTTTCTGAGCATCAGGACGTCGACGCCGGCCTGTCAGGCAACAGGAACTTTATCAAAGAGCGGCAGCGTTACAATCGCAGGAGAATCATCGACTCTGCTCAGGAATGAAAGACGAACATCCTCCACGTCTCTAAATTACAGCCTTCACATCAGAACCTGCACATGAAGCAATCAGGAGGTTTTGCTCTGCATGCTTCTCCCTCTCCTCAGGCTTTTCTTCCTGTTAATCACCTCTTTGTCCTTCCTTTCTTCTTCCTGTCGTCCTCTTTGTCTCACATCGTGATCGATGCCAGCCGCTGTGACCTCACTCACCCCTGACCAATGGCTGCTGAGAATTAAAGCTGGATGAAGGAGGTCAGACACCGGTGCTCGAGCGACTGCACCTTAAAGGGAAACTCCAGCATGTTTCCACGTCGAGTTTCAGTTGTTTACTGCATGCAGGTGTCTCACAGGGGGCTGCTAAATGTCCTCGGGGGACGTGGGACGTCGCTGCTGCAGGCTAACGCTCCAGGCTACATTAGCCGCCAGCAGCATCGCACAGTGCAGCGGTCGATGCTCCGTGTTGCTGCTGTTCGGTAATGAGGACTGCGGCTGACAGGCTGTTCTCTGCACTGGGGGGGTTTACCTCCCCACAAACAGACAGTTTTCATGCAGTTTGTTTACGGCAGAGACAGAAACAGAGAACATTTCCAGTTTTATAAACTCAAACTCTAACAGAGAGTCTGGGGGTTAAAGGGGTCACAGACACAGAAAAGTGTTGCCAACAACAAACAACATCAACTTAATTGGCGGTTTCCCCCGGGGGCCGGAGGTCAAAGGTCAAAGCTGGCTCAAAGACACGCCGAACACAGCGTTCAGCAGAGCGGACTCAAACGAGGCCGACTCTCCTGCCCTGCAGCGTCGGGTCGAGGGTGCGAGGTCAAACGGGTCAGCTGATTCCCAACGCAGCAGCTTACCGCCATCTGTGGGGCCGAGGGGGCACCCCAGCAGCCTCCTGATTGGTCGACAGGCTCTGATATCACTGCAGCGCGATTGGTGGAGGGGGAGTCAGGACCTAGTTCGAAGTCCTACATGTGACCCTTCTGGGTGACTGACAGATGGCCTGTGGGGGACACAGAGGTGGACTGGTGCATGCTGGGATCGCAGGGTGTTTGTTGTAGGGAGAATGGAGGACGGGTTCCACCCTGGATTCAAAATGATCAGTTCTGGCTTCAACGATGGAACAGAAACATTCAAGCTGTCGTGTGTTTGGGAGGTTTGGAGAAGAATATTTAAAACACAAGTTTTTAAAGATGGAGCCGATTTTTTCAGTCAAAACTAGAACAAACGTGAACGACAGAACCTCAGACTCCCTCTGAAACTGCCAAAGTCCGGCCTCAAGTCACACTGATCTACATGGATTTTGCATTTCAATGAACTTTTTCAAGACAAAATCAATCATGAACAGCTGATAACAACCTTCAGTGAGCTTTAAACCAAACGTTCAGTTCGTTTGAAGCAGTGAGAGGCCCGTCAGTGAGTCTGTGTTCCTCTCACACCAACACAGCAAATAATAACAGTGGCTAACAGCTAACCGCTAACAGCTCGGCCTGCAGCGGGTTTTAAATCTCTGTTAAAGCCTCTGATTTGATCTGGTTCCAGCGCGACTGAACTGCAGCCGAGCGTTGCCTCCATCTGTCGCTCGCTCTTCTCTCGCCGCCGAGCGAACACCGTCGATCAACTCTGATCTGTCGCCGAGGGAACGAATCCTGAACGTGACGTGTCGGGGAGTCAAGACAGAAAGATTTATTCTAAAAGTCAGAACAATTAAAGACAAAATGAAAAGTTTGAAGGACGAAAGCTCACTCACGACTCTGGAAACTGTACTTTCTACTAGTTTCTTCTACAGCTTTCCAACCTGAGGGTCCCAACCCCCACCAGAGGTCACCAAAGCTTCATGGGGGGTCTGTTTGATTCTAAGGTCTGTAAGAAAAGCTGTTTTTAAACTGACAGCAAGCTTTTCAATCATCTCTGTGAAGAAAACTGCATGAAAGTGTTGTTTTCTAAAGTTTAGATGATGATTTCAGGTACGAGACCTCTCACAGTGACTGAACAGACTGCTTTCACCTCACTCTCTGCTGAACAGCCTCGTCCTGCAGCTCCGAGCTAAAACAACCAAAGAGCTGATGGAACAATGGCCGAGTGTCAGAGAGAAGACAACACTGAATCTGCCTGTTCAGTATGTATGAGAGCTAAAAATGAAAAAAAAAAAAAAAATCAATACAGATGGAGAACTCTATAAAAAAGCTCCTAAAAATATCAGAAAATTCATCTGTGAGGAAATAATCTGCTCAGAATTCATCTAAACTCACACAAACTTCCTGCAGTTTGTTTGGGTTCATGGTGCAGTTCATCTGTTGTTCTGTCCTCTGATCATGATGCATCAATAATATAAAGTGATGTCATATCATGAGATCAATGACTTCAGTCAGAGGTCAGTTTAAGCTTTGAGAGAAAAGGAGTTTGTTCAGGAAACAGGTTGAGAAACGCTGCTCAAACCTTCATCAGCAGACAGACTTTACTCTGATTGATCTGATCTGACATGTGAGCTCACTTCCACTTATCAATAAATCCTAATAATAATAATAATAATAATAATAATAATAATAATGATAATAAATCATTGTCAGACAGAATCAATCTGATGCTTCCACTTCAGGAAGCTGTAACGAGACATTTAACGGAGCAAATCATTCATCCAGAATTTAATTAATCTGACCTCTGAGCTGTGATGTCACAGTGTACTCAGGTGTACATGGTGACATCACCGCTGGGCGTGGCTACAGGTGCAACAGACAAACACGAGATATCATTGAGATGAAGCTCAGTGTTAAATGACTCTTTAGTCACCAATAAACCCCAGACAACACCTACGACACCACAGAAGAAGAAGTGCTGTCACCTGGCCATAGAAGAAGACATGTTCTGCCTTCAGGGGGCGCTAGCAGGACTTTAGAGGAAACAGAGGATTGGAGATGACAGGATTACACTGGATTCATACACACCGGATTATCTACCCAGAGCGCGCTCGGGGTGTGTGTGTGTGTGTGTGTGTGTGTGTGTGTGTGTGTGTGTGCGCGCGCAGACATCAGGTTTTAAAGGAGCTCAGTATGTTGACAGTGTGTGTCTGAGTGTGTGTGTATGATTGTTCACTTCTGTCCACGTGTGTTTGTGTGTGAACAGTTTCATTATTTATTAAAAGATGTTTTTTTTCATTTTAGTTTCCATCAGACAAACAGGAGGAAATGTTCTTTTTGTTGGGACTATTTTCAGCGGCGGATGAATCCACATTGTGTGCTTTAGTGAGTGTCTGTGGCAGCAGGACTGTGTGTGTGTGTGTGTGTGTGTGTGTGTGTTCATGGTGATGAAGGAACAACAGTGAGGCTCACTGATCCATCAGGCTGTGATACACAGAACTGTTAGCGATTAGCGGTTAGCATTGACTGCTGGTTTGAAGAGACATCTCTTATTGTTTCTTCTTCTGTTTAAGTTATAACTAATCATTTTTTAAACGTTTTTTAAAGACTGTGATCTTTAAATATTGCCTTTTTCAAAATATTAAAAAATAAATTTATTCTTATTATATTCCAACTTTCTCCTCAAAACATTTGAACTTTATGTAAAAATATTTAATTAATTTGACTTTTATTCAAAACTTATATGTATATATTTAATATACTTAATATTTTTACTTATTTGTAAAAAAAAGTTAATCTCAACGTGTTTCCTTGTAAAATTCTGACTTTCTTCTTTTAATATTAAGACATGTTTCGGCCAAATATTCTGATTTCAGACCTTAAATCCATTTTATTTGACATTTCTTGTTCACCTGCAGAGACCTTCTGTTCTCACATTCAACACCTGAGACTCTGAAGGTCTCGTCACAATTAAAACTGATGACTGAAGCTTCAGGAGGACAAAAAAGACTTTTACTCTGCTGAACTAATGACGCACACACACACACACACACACACACACACACACACACACACACACACACACTCCTCGGATGCAGGTTTCCATGGAGACGTGTCTCGCCTCCTTCCCCCTAGCCAATTACATCTCTCCAGGAAGTTTAAAGAGGACCAATGGGGGCGCAGCTTCAAGTCGGGAGTTATTTTTAACCTCCATGTGAGCGAGACGGACGGGTGGAGACGACAGCGGGCCGACACCGGGGAGCAGGTGTCTGCTGTAAGTTTGAGGTTTTCTGTTCAAACACACCACAGCTAACACTCCTCCTCCTCCTCCTCCTCCTCCTCCTCCGAGCACACTGATAAAGAATCAGGTTGAACAAAGGCTGGTCAAAGACAACAGAGCGCCGTCATTTCCACACAGCAACACAGGAAACGAGTGAATCAGCTGCTGGAAACTGAACAGATGCTCAACAGCAGCGCACCAGCAGTCTGTCCTGAGGGTGGCGCCACAGGAAGCCACCAACTGAGTCTCTGATTGGCTCATCTGAGCTGGCAAGTGTTTGTCTGCAGTGATGTATAATGTGAGCGGTAACCTGAAGCTAACCTTACGACTCACCTACGACTGAATAACAAACAGCTTCATCACTTCAGCAGCTCGACAGAGTCGCCATGTTGAGACCAGTGATGAAGTAAAACCCCAAACACAACGCTGAAGACACGAGACGAGAGACAATCCAAAATAAAGCTCAGTGAAGACACGTTAGCTCCTGTCATTCCGTACTTACACTCTGTGCTGCTAGCCGCTAAATGCTAACAGGCTGACAGTTAGCAGACAGACAGAGAGACGGACAGACAGAAGGACAGAGAGACAGACAGACAGAAGGACAGACAGCTCTGAAGCTCTAGCCTGATGACCCGTCACACCTTCACACCTTCACACCTGTAGACTGTGTTTAACCTTTGTCGTTAGCTGACAGGACGTCAGCAGGAAGCTTCGACCGGAGAAAGGCTGCGTGGACAAAAAGCTGCTGTGAGATAAAGCTGGAGGATGTGAAGGTAAACCTGCGCAGCGAGACACGGGGTGACAGCAGTGAGCAGGTCGGCTCAGGTGTTCGCTCTCACACAGCCGCCCAGAGGAGGCTCCCACCGCCGGGACAAACCGAGCCTGCTCGCATCCTATCGTCTTAAAAAACGGCCTGACGGTGGGTCCGTGTGATTTTCACGCCGCTGAAGTGGCCAATTTTCCCCCGTCGGCCATCCCGCGGCTCCCAGACAGGCCGAGCGGACCTGACACACCCCGAGGCGAAGCTGCAGAAAAGCTAAAAAGCTGCTCCGTCACATGTTTGGCAGCCTGCAGATCCGACTCTCCGAGGAAACACACCTGAGAGTTTAAAGCAGGAAGCTGCAGCAGAAACGTGCTTCAGACGGGATCCAGATCTGATGTGAGGACAAAGTCCCTCAAAGATCTACTGTTAAACTCTCACTGACATCAGCCTGTTCACAGCTTCAGGTGAACTGCGAGTCATCATCCAACGAAGATCAACAAAAACTCACACAGCTGAACTACGGGTCTGCTGAAGGGACAAAAAGAGTCTGCAGAGAGAAACACAACCTGTTCCTCTGATTTTATCTCCTATCAGATGATCAGCTGATTCCTCCACACCACCTACACCTGCTGGGATCCACCTGGGTGAGCTGAATCTGTCCACACACACACACACACACACACACACACACACACACACACACACACACACACACACCTTCACAGCGTGACATTTCTTGCTGGGCGACATCTCTCAGACTAACAAGCTGAGGGAACAGCAGCACTAACAAAGACAGATCAGCTGATTTAACACACTGAATGTCACTGTGTGTGTGTGTGTGTGTGTGTGACATTTGAGAGTGTGTGTGTGTGTTTTTGAGTGTAACAGTGCATGTCTGTGTTCATATGTCTGTCTGTGTGTGTGTGTTTGTGTGTATGTGTGTGTGTGTCTGTCTGTGTGTGTATGTGCGTGTGTGTATGTGCGTGTGTGTATGTGCGTGTGTGTGTGTATGTGTGTGTATGTGTGTCTGTCTATGTGTGTGTGTGTGTGTATGTGTGTGTATGTGTGTCTGTCTATGTGTGTGTGTGCATGCGTGTGTGTGTGTGTGTGTGTGTGTGTGTGTGTGTGTGTCTTCTTCTGCTTTCAGACTGATCCATTAGATCCATGAGAGCCTGAGGGGTCCGGATCCACCACAAGCCAGAACCGTTCGTCATCATGAAACCTCGAACAGCAGCTGGTCCACAAACAGACGTCAGTTCATCGGCTCTCTCAGAAAACTACCATCATCTATATAAACCAGAGAAGAAGAAAAGACCTCATGACGTGAAGCTAACGATGATCAACATCTGCCGCTCGCGTCCGCATCCAGCTGACAAACAGCTGTTTACATTCAGTCATCCATCATGTGATCGCAGAGCGAGCTAATGCTAACGAACAAGCTAGCCGAGCTGGAGAGTCCAGTCGTGAACGCGCTGAATGGTGAAGAATGAAGAACAACAGCGAGCTGTGTGTGGAGTGTGTGGTCAATGTGCATCTTCATCATCCACCACGCAGGAAGCTGAAGAGGAGGACAGCGAGGAAGACTGTCTTTATGAAGAGCCACCATGTACGGGCTGAGTCATTTCTCATGATACACATCTGATAAACGTCCTTAAAGCCTCTTTAAAGCTTCAACATTAGCTCAACTCGCGGGTCGTGTTGGCTGACATTAACTTCGTGAGGTCAGCCAATATTTGAGCTGTGAAGTTCAGACTGGAGGTGAGCTTCAGTGGTTCTACTGCACGGAAAGTCAATGGGAAATGCAACCAGATGTGTATTTATATTACAGCGGAGGAGAGAGAGATCAGGTAGACTGAACACAGCCTGCAGCATCCTGTCTACGCACACACACACACACACACACACACACACACACACACACACACACACACACACACACACACACACACACACACACACACACACACACTCCCCCCCGGAGTCCAGAGCAGCCGAGCGAAGAGCCGAGAACACATCAGATCTGAGCTCCATTAATTTGTCCTCCCAATAACGTCAGACACACCGCCGGCTCTTAAACACTCAACACACAAGAGCTACCAACTGTGTGTGTGTGTGTGTGTGTGTGTCGATATCTGTCTGCACGCACACGCGCACACACACACACACAGAGGCACAAACATAATAAAGTCCACACATCGGCAGGCAGGTAGGCACGAAGCAGGAATAATAAACTGCCTGCCAAACTGTCTCTACACACACACACACACACACACACACACACACACACACACACACACACACACACACAGTGTGTTGGTGTGTCTCTCCTGCAGGCTGCAGAGTTGCTGCAGCTCTTCATGCAGAAACAGGAGAGATGAGTAGAGCAGCAGCTGAACTGATCCGGACTGAAACCAGGTTCCACAGTGTGAACGGGATCAGGTGAAATCAGATCAAATGTTGACTAATATGAAAAAGTCTAATAGGAGCGTTGATTTGATTTGATCACGGTGTCGATGGATACTGTGAAATATCTCTAAGTACTCAGTCTGGACTGAGTCAGTGTGAAGGTGGACTGAGAAACATTAACGAGCAGCTTCCCTCCATCACCTCCTGATTCCTGCTCGCTGACTGTCAGTGAGGAAGCTGTTGTTCATTAATTATGATCTTAATAACCGCAGCGGCGGCGGCGGCGGCTGCGGCGGCGGCAGGTTAACTGAGGGGAACTTTGCTCCTCCAGTCCTGACCTGCCTGCCTCCACCTGATCACAGGTCTGCAGGCCTCCATCACCACACCACCATGTGTCAGTCTGCTCTGCTGCAAGACGTCCCGCTTCACGGCCAACCGTACGGGCAGACGCCCTGATCCCCCCGCCGAGCATGCTGGGACACTGCGGCTGCCGCGGCAACCAAAACACAGAAGGAAAGACTCCAGGAACGAAGACGAGCGGAACAACTAATGGAGGAGAAGTAGGTGGACAGACAAGAATGAAGAAAGGAAAAGTATGAAGGAGGCATGGAAGAGGAGGAAGGAGGGATGAAGGAACAAAAGGAAGGAAGGAGGAGGAAGGAAAGGATAAAGGATGAAGGGATGAGACAGAGATGAGACGGCGACACTCAGTCTAAACCTGCAGGAAATCTGATTTACAGAGATCTGAAGACACAGCAGGACACACACACACACACACACACACACACACACACAGGGCTCTCTCCTGATGGTTAATCCGCTCTCGGTCTCTCTTCTCTGGGATTAGAGCGTCGCTGGAGACCCCGTGGAGCTCCACCACCTCACCTACACACACACACACACACACACACACACACACACACACACACACACACACACACACACACACACACACACACACACACACACACACACACACACACACACACACACACACACACACAGTCCCCCACCAGGCTGGGACAGGTACCAGAGACCACACAGAGTCCAGGCTTTAAACAGCCGAGTCTGAATATGAGGATCAGTGTGATGAAGAGCAGCGTCCAGACCTTCCTCCTGATGAAGCTCGACACAGTAACTCGTCTCATTCGACAATATTTTATCACACTCATTGTTTTCTTCAGTTTATTCTCATACTGAGTTCTGGAAACACAAGATCTGCATGTTTTTAACTTGTTTATTTTTCTATTGATATATTTATTGTGTTAAGATTTATATCCATCCATCCATCCATCCATCATCCATCCATCCATCATCCATCCATCCATCATCCATCCATCTATCATCCATCCATCCCTCCATCTATCATCCATCCATCCATCCATCCACCTGCCTACCTATTATCATCCATCTATCATCCATCCATCCCTCCATCTATCATCCATCCACCTACCTATCATCCCTCCACCTATCATCCATCCATCCATCCATCCACCTGCCTACCTATTATCATCCATCTATCATCCATTCATCCCTCCACCTGTCATCCCTCCACCCATCCATCCACCTACCTATCATCCCTCCATCTATCCTCCCTCCCTCCCTGGATTGACAGAACGTATTTGCTGCCGTGCTGTGTGCTCCCTCTGAGCTGCTGCTGGGTCTTTATGGCTGAACAGGAAGTGAAAGCAGACCTGTTGAAGGTTGTTCTACCTGAGCGGAGGTCTCACACCATCAGCTGATCAGCGACTGAACACTGAGGGGCTTCTGATGACGTCTGAAAACGTAGAGTCCAAATCCTCCACTTAAAGTCTGCAGATCGATATCAGATTACCTTTCTGAGGACGGGCGGCGACAGCAGAGCTGATTTATTTTCAGTTTCAGAGAGAAATCCGTCCTGTCGGGATCAGCGGTTCACTGGAAAGACTCAGATGTGACGGAGGAACCCCCCGAACCCCCGAGGCTCACGGCAGAGGAGACAGTTTGGTGGAACAGTTGATCATTTCTCGCTGTTTAACCAGAAAACAGAGTTTCTCCGGCTTTTCGTCCCAGAGGCGTCTGAGGCGAGGACGCCGTAAAGCCTCCCACCTGCGCGTGCCGTCTGCTGGCTCGCCGTTTTGGGTCGCGTTCAGACAAGTTAACCTGGGAATTTCTCCATCTCGGCTCCGGTACAACTCACCATCTGGCAGATTAGCTGTTAAAACTCAGTGAAGTGAAGTTAAGCGGCGCTGGCAGCCTCGCCGCTGTCAGACTTTACATTTGGAGGAGCGAGGACAAAGATTAAGAAGTTTTTAATTTGCTCCCAAAAGTTGATTTTTCATAGAAGCTTTGAGGCGGTTTAATCAGGTCAAAAGCTGCAGCTGCACACACATTCAGACCATAATCGTCCTGAAACGGCGCTTTTCAGTGTTTTTCAGTGTTTTCCACAGACACCGAGGAACACTCCAGTAAAGAAAAACAATATGCATGAACCAGCTGTACCTGGTGAGGAGGGACGGCCAATGACAGGACGGACACATGATCATAAAAAGTAATTGAAACCAGAAATCACCCGCAACGGAAGACGCATCCACACGAGCTGCAAAGGTTTCAGTCTGCAATCTGGACTCATTCCAGGATTTTACGAATCTAATGCAGACGTACAGAGACGAGAGGACGAAGGACAGAGTCTGGAGGGGGGCAACAGGAAGAACTGTTCATGGAGTTCATGCTGAGTGAAGACGTGACTTTAACAGGAGAGGAAGAAAACAGGGTTTGTTTCACAGCTGGCTGACGGTGATTCAGGGAGTTATTATCGATTTTTATGAATCAGGTGTTTGGTCACCACAGAATCCTCTTTTATTCTGATGAGGTTTGGTTTAGCTTTTTATCCTTGTTAGCTTCCTTGTAGCTGGAGCTAATCCTCCCGCAGTCCATGCGAGCATCTCACAGGATTAAGTCGGTTTATTAGACAATAAAACATCAAAACAGAATAAAGTCTGATGCTGCTGTGTGGGCGAAGCTTCTTCCTGTGTCACAGCCTCCTTACAGACGATTCCTGTCTGGAACGTTCCTTCAGCTCAGTTTGAGATGTTTATTATCAGAGACACATGATGCAAACATCTGCTGCTTCAGACTGATCTTTCTGTGACGTCATCAGCGCAGCATCGTCTGCATAAAGACAGACATCACATGAGAGGCCAGACTTTAAATCAGTCATTAAAAGAATGAAGGCCTGGATGAAATGGTCAAGAAACAGAGAAAGTAACAAATTAGACATAAAATTAACTTTAAAAAAGGTGAACCTGCTAAACTGGCTAACATGTTCAGGTCAAAGTTCAGCTGGTTAAACTGAGGTTAGAGTGCCAGCTCTCTGGCGCCTCCCCCAGGACAAATCTGACATTCTTTGTCCCGTTAGTGGTCAGAACAGAAGAGTCGTGTGCACTCCTCTGCTGCGTGACGAGCAGCAGTTATTTTTGAAAACGAGGTCCGAGGGGATCATCACAGGACAGATCGGACCGGAAACGTTAGAACTCCAGGGACAAACTGTCAGGAAGCAGTTTAGACACCTGAACAGCTGCACCGCCGGCCTCAAACCCACACAAACCGCCGCTGCTATTAATAAAACAACAGGTCAACAAATACCAGCCGAGCACAGTTTAAGTCTGACGACACGCAGGAACCGAGTTCCAGCCTCAAACTGTCACAACCCGTTTAAACAGAGCAAACTGCAGACGGGACGCCATCAGCTGCGACTGGAAGCTCAGCATCCAGAAATGTTCGAGAGAGAGAGGATGGATCTGCACGCACGCACGCAAGCACGCACGCACACACACACACACACACCAGGCTTAAATGTATGCAGCTGGTGTTTCTGCAGGCTGTCAGAGCTGAATGTCTCTCTGACAGCTACAACACTGAAACACTCACATACAGCCGCCCTGACTCTGTGTGTGTGTGTGTGTGTGTGTGTGTGTGTGTGTGTGTCTGTGTGTGTGTCTGTGTGTGTGTGTGTGTGTGTGTGTGCGTGTGCGTGTCTGTGCAATTTATCATCACACAAATGTTTCACGAGCTAAAAGCTGTTAGTGTTTGAATGAACTACAACTCCCAGAATTCTTCTTCTGTTTGTCAGATTAGAGAGTTTCTATGTGTTTGCATTTCATTGGTTCAAACACAGAGCGACTGCCGGGCATGATGGGAAACCAACTGGACCAACAGCCATTCCAGCAGCTGTACAGTGTGTGTGTGTGTGTGTGTGTGTGTGTGTGTGTGTGTGTGTGTGTGTGTGTAATGATGATTTGACTAAGAAACCATTATGCTAATGGTCCAGTGCCTGAAAGAGGTCAAAGCTAATGATGGATGGGAAGGAAGGAACCAAAAAAAGAGGAAGAGGAAGAAGAAGAAGAAGAGGAAGAAGAAGAAGAAGACGAAGAAGACGAAGAAGACGAAGAAGAAGAAGAAGAAGAAGAAGAAGAAGCGGGTGATGCTCGGGCCTTGCTCTCAGTCTACCTCCACCCCCCTCAGTGTGGTGTTCAGGCCGCTCATACAAACCATTAATTAGACAATGAATCAGAAACTGTGCTCAGTGTCCACTTTATTAGGGACGCCTAATGCAGTCTAATGCGTTCTGACTCACATGGAGCCATGCTAGCTCGATGTGTGCTGAGGTCAAACCGCCCTGCTGCTTTAAAAGAAGAGACATTCACTGTCAGCGAGGAGAAAACGACAGCTGAGTTCTTCATGCCGTCAGTAAACCAAATCAATAATCAATACTGGGCTCTTCGTATCTGAAACTCTTCGTGTAAAGTGCGCGGTGGCGGTACGAGCTGACGGGTGGCGTCGCTCCACTGACGGAGAACAGGAGTCAGACTCCGTCAGCTTCTACGACCATTTTCTGCTCCATCGCTGCCAACACGAAGAGCTCAGCGAGAGAGCGAGCTCCACTCCCGCAGCTCTCTCTCTCTCATCAGCTCAGGACGATTTCATGCTCTCGTTTCCTCTGAGCAGATGCTCGTCGTATTTCCTCCAAACAACAAAATCCACTCTGCATTTGTGATTCTGAGTGTAGTTAATGAGTTTCAGTGCGAGACACAGACACAGGTTTTATCAGCGCAGCTCAAATGTCAACATTCAGACGTTGCTTCATGCAAAGAGGCGAACAGAAGAGCTGGGGCTGGAATGTAACTGAGTACATCTACTCGAGTACTGCAGCCCTGCTTTGAGATGAGCAGTAAAAGTGATAGTTTGGACTCAGTCACAACACAAACAGACTTCAGATCTGCTCTGATTCATTCATGAATTCATTAAAAGCTGCCAGACTGCAGAGCTGATGAGAGTTTACTGTCTGCAGGAAGCTGAGGGATGTTTAGACAGGAAGCACTACGGATACACACACACACACACACGGCTCTGCATTTGTGACATTATGAAACAGCTATTAACTGCAATCTGGTCTATAAACATCAGCTGTCTGTCTGTGTGTGTGTGTGTGTGTGTGTTGATCGCCTGTCGTCTGGTTTTTGCTGCCTCATTTCAGATAAACAGACACATCAGACAGACAATTAACAGCGAAGGAGACACACACACACACACACACACACGCACGCACACACACACGCACGCACAGAGTTAATTAGTAAATACGAACTAAAAAACAATGAGGAGAAACGGATGGAGGGATGAGGAGGAAGAGGAGGAAACATGAGACAAAGAGGAGGCTCAGACTCAGACCAACACTCTAACATTAATGGAGAGTCTTCCTCTTCCTGAACAGCGTCTCAGACAGGAAGTGATGCGTTTCACCGGCTGCTTCTCTTTAGTTTGATGTGGAGAGAAAAACTGGCTGAAGTTTAACTTCCTGCTCTTCATCGTTCACCAGCCTCTGAAACTCCTGCAGGAGGAGGAGAGCTCAGATTGTAACGCAAAACCAACAGTCTGTTTCCGTGGTAACGCTGCAAACAGGAAGCAACAGGCTACAGGAGCTGTTTACACGAGCCAAAGACTGATGGGAGCTGTAGTCCAAACAGAAACAGCTTCTTTGACGACGTGAGGCGAGACGTTTGGCGCCTGTCACAGCTGGGACGGCGAGTTTATCTCCCCTCTCAACGCCAACGCCATACTCGGCTGCTGACTCAATTCGCGCTGCAGTAGTGCATTTCGACGCGAGGATTTATTCCAACCTTTGTTTACTTCATGAGCGCGAGGCCGTGGGAAAGAGCAGAATCCACCCTTCAACACACTCAGCCATTCTTTAACTGCGTTAAATGAAGTGAAGCGCTGCCCTGAGCTGCGTCTGAAGGCAGAGCAGAGGCCGAAGGCTGCGTGGAGATTTTATATGTCTGTCTATACGTGTGTGTGTGTGTATTTATATAGTTTGTTTTTTATTATGATCCCCGTCAGAGTTCACACTTTGTTAATTTAGCAGACAAAGAAGGCAGAAAATGTTCATTTCTGTTAAGACATTTTTTTTAGAAAATGAATTTAATGAGAAAAAATCTCCCTGAAGCAGAAAGAAAAATCCCCCGAGGAAACGTTTGTCTCTTAGAAAAGAAACGGAGGAATAAGTTTGGGACTTTGGGAAATTCTCACTTTGTGTGTGTGTCTGCGTGTGTGTGTGTGTGCACGCGCCCAAATTAATCCCCCCTCCAGCCGCGAAATTAGATAAGCACCAATCAGATCTACCCACAATCCCCCACGGCTGCTCCAAATGAATTCTGGGTAAATGAAGGACAAAAAAGTCAACACACACACACAAACTTCATCTGCCTGCTGATCCCAGTTATAATCAGGTGTGTGCGTGTGTGTGTGTGCGTGTGCGTGTGCGTGCGTGCGTCCTTTGAAGAAAAAGCCTCAAACATCTAAATCTAATCACAGCTCGGCTCGCTGCAGGCCGACTCTCTTCCTCTCTGAAACAAACTTTTATTTAAAGGCAGAACCTTCCTGCAGTCATATTTACACTGAAGCCTCTGAAGACACGTTTTCATGGGATTTATTAAACGAACAGCAGATAGAGCCCGAGGAGACGCTCGCTAAGCTAACGCGACGCTTCCTCCTTCCGTTTTATTTTCACTTCATCTGTTAACATTTGAACACAAAAGCTGAAAAGGATCCGAGCGTCGTTCTTCTCTCCGGCAGGAAAGCCTGAATGTTTTCCACACTTTCATTGTTTCAGTCG
The DNA here is from genome assembly GCF_017976325.1 of Chelmon rostratus. NCBI lineage: Eukaryota > Metazoa > Chordata > Actinopteri > Chaetodontiformes > Chaetodontidae > Chelmon > Chelmon rostratus. The sequence continues at coordinate 886,693 of NC_055673.1, read as the reverse complement.
ACTCGAACGATTCCTGCTTTCATTCGGCGACGATGGAAAACAGTCAGCGATTAAAGGACGACCTGCTTCTAAACAGCTCAGGACTGAAACTCAGCGCGCAAATCAATAAGAAAATGATCATTATGGTTATCAGTTTCCAGCCTGCTGAGGCTCACTGCAGCTCACTCCCTCTAACACTGTTACAGAGCTCTGCACACATTTAATGCTGGACCGCCAGGAGATCCGAGGTCCAGCTCCAAAACCACCGGATCCTACATTTCCCATAATGCAGCTGGACGGTGTGCAGAGCCTCCTTGCTGTTCAAACTCACCAGATTATAACAAAGACTTCCTGCTGTTAACCTGCAGTCCAACCCTGATGACATCACTGTGACATCATCACGGTGTCATGTTTTCATCTTTTAATGACGTCATCTCGTTTCTCTGTTTATCTCCATCGACCAACGAATCACATTCACACAATGTTTCTTCTTCCACCGCTTTGATGCTAATCTGAGCTAGCTGAACTGTAGCTGCTGCGGAAGCTGTCTTAAACCTGAAAAACATCGATCATGTTTTGTGACGTGTTGAATCAAAAACCATCAATGCAGCTGATCCCTCAGTGTCTGCATCAAGTCACGTGACAGGCGCCACGGGCCAATCGGCTCATTCGGTAAGTTAGCGCAGTTCACGTCGGCCTCTGCAGGATACAAGAAGGAAATAAACGAGACCTGCGAGCAGACAAACTGGAGTGACACTGAGACGTTTCTCTCCACAACAGAAGAAGATGATGAAGCTTTTTTCCCATGATGCCGCAGCAAAGCCTGAAATGTTACTGTGTTTAAATGACAGCAGCCTGTTCGTGCTGTCGCTCGCTGCTTTATCTTCACTGCTTCAGTTTGCTGTAAATGTCACGATGATTTTCCGTCTGAAGTGACGTTCAGCGGCCCGGTCGGGTCGCGGAGGAACAAAGAAGAACTTCCAGATGAACTTCGGGGTCTTTTCCGTCAGCGCGAAGGCAAAAACAAAACCACGACTCGGCTTTGTCATTTAATTGGACATTTTATCAGATTCTCATTTTGAAACTGAATGTGAGGAAAGATACACACACACACACACACACACACACACACACACACACACACACACACACACACACACACACACACACACACACACACACAGGAAGGTGTGTATGAATTATTGATCGGAGGCCTGAGGGTGATTCAGTATGAATAATACAATGATAGAGTCACAGTGTGAGCCCCGTTGGCCCGGCCCCGTCACAGCTGGCTGCCCTGGGCCGAACATGAAAGGCTGCCAGTGCAGAGCGCTAACCGCTAATGCTAAAAATGCTAAACGGTTTCCCAGCGTGTAGCTGCGGACGAGAACAGAGCTGCTGAGTTCGGAGCCTTAAATTGCTTCAAATTTGAAGGATGTTTGGTGGAACATTCATATTTATTAGAGAAATTCGGCTGTTGTTGTTTAAAATGAGGATTAAATGGAAATCAGCCTCTTTTTAGAACAAATGTTTTTATTTGATATATTATTTTTAGAAGATTTAAACGTTATTTTATATATTTTGACAAATTTCTGATGAACTTTGAAGTTTTAGCTGTTACTGCAGAGACTGAATATTTAGGAGGAAATGTGTCACAGTTCAGGGTTTTATTTATTTTATTGTTTGTTTGGCCCCTGAAACACTGTGTGTGTGT
>NC_055673.1:865000-882500 GCF_017976325.1 Chelmon rostratus | reverse complement strand
GGACTGTCGGTCGGACAAAATGATGAATATAATAATTAGTTTTGTGTCTTTTGACCGTCTTGGAAGCTCACAGCGGTTCATTATTTGTCTTCATTTGTCTCCGCGGGCCTCTCGGCCTGCCTCAGCGTCCCTCCGTCTGTCCACGGGCGTCACGTTGTGCATCGTCCCTCCAAGCACCACATTCCACCTCACTAATAATCGCTCTTCCGGCGTCTTCTGAAGCAGAAAGAAAGGAAAATCCCCCCGAGGCGAGATCCCTCACGGCTGCCACTATTGAATTTCCCCTTAAATGAAGCAGCTGTCAATCATCCGCCTGAAGAAGAGGAAGAAGAGGAAGAAGAGGAAGCAGCAGAGGCTGAGAGGCGGGGCCCACATTCCTGACACTCAGCTAAATCCCCGCTCGCTTGCCGTGGAGCCACTTTAAGGGATAAATATTAGGAATTAAGCAGGAAAAGCTGGAAACCTGCCCGGAAAGCTTTCAAGGATGAAGAGGGAGAGGAGGAATAAACGTGTGACGCAGCGAAGCCTCGACGACTCTGACAGCTGAGACAGACGAAGACAAATCACTCGACTCTTAATGAGACTTCATGACCGCAGGAGACGCCATCGACAGGGAGGACGACTGATGGACGGAGCTGCTGTTTTCCAGGAAGAGGGGCAGGAAAACAAAGGGGTGAAGGAGGAAAGAGAGGGAGAACGGGGGGGGAGGAGGAAGAGGAGGCCGGAGGGTCCACTTAAGCTAATTAATGGATCGGCGTGCACGCGTGGAGAGCGTGCACGTCGTGTTTTAAGGGGGCTTAACTCTTCATCCATTAGACAAATGAGAGGGCATGAGGGGGGCTTCAAGTGGAAGACTAATGGGCAACACACACACACACACACACACACACACACACACACACACACACACACACACACAGTAATCAGTCTTCTGGACTAATCAGGATTTTTTTAATGAACACACAATCTCTCACTCTGAGGCTGCAAACACACTGATTGAATTAGAGCAGAGCTCAAACTACAACGGGGGGGAGGGGAGAGGAGGATGATGGGAAGGCAAAGCGAGGAGGATGATGAAGCAGCTGAGCTGGTGATTCCCTCGTGGATTCGGTGCACAAGTTTAAAGATCAGGTGTAGTGCTCTGCCCAGAGGCACCGCGGCAGCCGCTTTTAATGAGGAGGGAACGTGTTCCAGTCATTTAATAATCTTTATCTGAGCAGGCAGGAAGTCTCCTTCAGCCAATCAGAGCACAGTAACACTGTCAAGACCAGCGTCATCGTAGCTGTGCTTCAGTCATCGTAAAGCATTCACTTCACACTTAAAAACTTCCTGTCAGACAGGTTCACACCTGTCAGGCAGGTTCACACCTGTCAGGCAGGATCACACCTGTCAGACAAGATCATACCTGTCAGGCAGGTTCACAACAGTCAGGCTGGTTCACACCTGTCAGGCAGGTTCACACCTGTCAGGCAGGATCACACCTGTCAGACAAGATCATACCTGTCAGGCAGGATCACAACAGTCAGGCATGTTCACAACAGTCTGGCATGTTCACACCTGTCAGACAGGTTCAGGCCTATTAGACAAGATCACACCTGTCAGACAGGTTCACACCTGTCAGACAGGTTCAGGCCTGTCAGGCAGGTTCACACCCGCAGGCAGGATCACACCTGTCAGGCAGGATCACACCTGTCAGACAGGTTCACACCTGTCAGACAGGATCACGCCTGTCAGACAGGATCACGCCTGTCAGGCAGGATCACACCTGTCAGACAGGATCACGCCTGTCAGGCAGGATCACACCTGTCAGACAGGATCACGCCTGTCAGGCAGGATCACACCTGTCAGGAGTTCATTTAAACGCTGGAACAGGTTTGATTCGTGATCCTGTTCTGACGTGAAAAAGCGTGAATTCGTCCTTTAGTGTGAACTGAACGAGCTCGTTTCCACCTTCTGGAATCTGTTTCCATTGAACACCTGCTGCTGTAATAAACAGTCAACACTGTGTCCAACGTATCAAACACAAACATGGACCTGCTGCCGTCCGTCTCTGCTCCTTAGCTGATTATTCTGTTTCACATATCAACGTCTTTACGTGTTGGCTGCTGCTGACGTTTATCACTAAAGTGCGTCAGTCGAACGTTTTGATCGTTTCATGTTCAAGTTTACGTTTTAAAAACAGTCATTTTGGTATCTTCTAAATCAGCAGTGATCACTGGACTGAACATGAAGGTGATCTTTGTCAGGCCTGAAACAGGAAGTTTAAGCTGTTTAACAGGAACCAAACCTCCACTTTTAATGTCAACAGATTCTGAATGAGGTTTGGTTATCAGATCTCTGTAGAGTCACTTCCTGTCCTTTATCACACTGTTGAGCTGTTGTGATTCATTTTTACTGGTTTTAAGTATTTCCTGCTCTCAATCGCTGCTAATCGCAGGTTGTGCTGACGAGCAGAAACAGACCTGAACCATAAATCCTGCAGATTCATTGGTCCAGAAGCTGGACCTTTGACTGCCTCATCCAATCACACGAGAGGCCTCCAAACAGCCCAAACGAATCGTGGCGTTTGTCTCAGCAGGAGACGAAGCTGCAGGTTGATTTCCATGAGATTTAAATATCGTCCCCTCAGTCGCCCCCCTGTGAGGAATCTGATCAGACCCAAATAACTTCTCTAAGTCTCCGAGCGTCTCCGAGCCATTTCTGCCGTTGCTGCTGGGCGGGCGGACGATTTTAACTACCCACAATGCACTGCTTCAAACACGTGGAAGGTCCTGAACATCAGTTTCCTGTGTCTGTGTGTGTCTCTGTGTGTGTGTGTGTCTGTGTGTGTGCCTGTGTGTGCGTGTGTGTGAGAGAGTGTGTGTGTGTGTGTGTGTCTGTGTGTGTGTGTGTGTGTGTCTGTGTGTGTGTGTGTGTGTGTGTGTGTGTGTGCGTGCATGTCTGTGTGCGTGTGTGTGTGTGTGTGTGAGAGTGTGTGTGTGTGTGTGTGGTATATAATGTGTGTATGTTTGTATGAAAGGCTTATATTTAATCTTATTTCATGTTGCTCAGCGTCTTTTTGCTGCAGCTGCTGATGTAACATGAGAGATGAGATTTATTCCATAAATAAGAAATAAATCACTGACAGTTTGACTTCAGTCGGTTGATGTTTTGGAACACGTGAGAACGTGGATTCAATCGTCAGATCAACGTTATGGCTGATATTTGAATCTGAAAGCTCAGTTTTGGAACATGAGTAAAAGGAAACAAATCACGTTTCCGCCTAGAGCCCCCCCCCCCACCCCCCCACCCCCCGCCGACGAGCTCAGCTTCGTTTAGCCTGAACAGCAGCTGCTGACATCAAATATGTCTCAAGTTTCTATCTGACCTGACGTTCACTGTGAATTCAGTGAAGACTGGACCTGAGGACAGGTGCATCAGGCTGAGTCTTCAGTGACTACATGTCCTGCGCAGGTGGAGTCTGGGTGGGGCCCCTCCAGTTTACTTGGAGGTCAGAGTGAAGGTGAAGCAGCTGGACTGTCTCTGCGGGGAGAGTCTGTGACCTCTGGCTCATGCTTTAGACCTGGATCTGTAGGAGTCCCTGTTCACAGGACCTCCATTTAAACCCATCTGAATTTAAGAGGGAGTGTTTTATTCAGGGGGAGCAGGGGGGCCCTGACGACCCTCCACAAGGAGCCGTTTAAAGTCTCAATCGAGCCTCTTAAGTCCTCGCTTGACAAAATGAGAACACTTTAACAGACTGGACCCTCTGGACTTCAGAGACGATGAAAGATCACCTTCAGATAATGATCCTCCTTCTTTTTTTTAGCTCCCAAATGATTACGGAGCACGTCTGACATTTGGAGTCAGGAGTTTCTCCTCGGCTCTGGTTTTCTGGGGCAGACGAGAAGCTTCGGCCCGCTCACAATGTGGGACACGGTTAAAAAAACAAATGAATAATACCTGCTCGAAGTGGGCCACCTCCAAGACCAAATGACCAATCGGACGTCGAGAAAAGTCTCCCTGAACGCCGAATCTACTTCCTTTAACTTCCACTCCGTCAGACAGAAGCTGACGTGTGACGGAGCTTCCTGTTCCTGAGCTGCTCCGAAAACCAGGACAGAGACTGAGACTGGAAACTTCCAGAAAGGCCGAACTGGGACAAAACACACACACACACACACACACAGGCACACAGGCACACACACACACACGCACACACACGCACACGCACACGCGCACACGCACACACACACAGACACACACACACACACACAGGTTTGGGTTTTCAGTGGTAATGAAGGTGGAGGCGCTGAGCTTCATCACCACTCTTGAAGCTCGCCTCTCTCAGGTAAAGACGACGCTGCTAACGTTTAAATTCATCACAGTTCAGGAAATCAGTCGGTTTTCAGGTGATTCTCTGACGACTGAAGCTCTTTTCATGACTGCAGCTGCACACATTTCATGTGAAGAAGCAGATTTCATGTAAACGTCTGCGCTCGCTCGTTAATCGACGACTGATTGGACGTTATTGTGACGTCCTGTCCTCGAACCTGTCGTCCATTAAACAGACAGTTATTGTGCACATGGCCTCGATTCTGAGACTTTAAACGGCTGAAGGGGTTAATCCCCTCCTGTGTGTGTGTGTGTGTGTGTGTGTGTGTGTGTGTGTGTGTGTGTGTGTCCTTGAGCAGTTGGCAGGGGTGGGGGGGGGCTGTCCGTCTGTCTTTGGATAAAATCCGATAAGATTCAACCTCCTCCCCGATTCCCTCCAGTCTCCATCCCCCTGGCTGGAAAATGCCTTTAAGCCCCCCGCCTCTTATATATGACTCTGTGTGTGTGTGTGTGTGTGTGTGTGTGTGTGTGTGTGTGTGTCTCCAGCCAAACTCCAGCAGATGATGCGTGCTTCTCGTGTGAAGCTATTTTGCTAAAGCTAATGCAAAGAGCGGGATCACCGAGGTGAAGCGGTTCTTTTTGGCCGTGCTGAGCGTGAACAGAGCGGCGCCGGCAGCTGACAGCGGACTGAGGAGGTGAGGCGGCCATCTTTAAAGCTAATGAGCCACTTGTGTTGTTCCTCTCGCTGCCGTCTGAGCTCCACATTCAGCTTCACTTTACTCTTTATCATCATGAGCAGCAGCCGTCCGTCTGAGGCTTCCTCTATTAATCCACACGCAGAACAAAACTAAGATATAACACATGATATAATATTAATATAAAACTGTGAGCTGCTGATCTGAGGACAGCTATGAAATCTCCAGCTGGAGGAAAAGAACAAGCAAACAGCCAACAAACAGAGTGTGAATAAAAAAAGAAATAAAGCTTCAGCCCCATCGATCCAGTTAATTAAACGGGAGTTTAACACGGTGAGTCTGGGTTCCTCTGTTAATGAGGACTAAAGGTGAAGCAGGTCTCGGTTCAGTCTGATGCGGTTCAGGCTGCCGCGCTATCGGCAGCGTTTCACCGTGCAGCGGGGCGTCTCTGGCCTTCAGCAGGACCAAGATCAGATTATCCCCCCTGCCCTTAATCCCTGACCTGAGAGAGCAGAGGAGGGGGGGGGGGACACCACCCTGTTATCTGTCAAATGTTTGGGTGCAGCTGCATTTACTGGAATCCATGAACAACGTTTCTAAATAAGAGAAAGCTTCGCCACAGAACACGTAGCTACCAACAGTCCAGAATCACATGACGCAAACCGCCGACACATTTCAACGTTTCTACAAAAGGCAAAGTCAAAGTGACGCAGTTCAGATTAAAGGTACAAGGACAGTTCAGGAGGAGAAGATGGAGGAGAAGGTGGAGGTGAGACCACAGGTCAAGTTCTGTTAATGGCAAAAAAAAGAACGAGTATTTCACACCAGAACATGATCTGAAGCCTTACAGACATTAACGAGTGCACGGCCGCAACGTAACGCTGAAAACTGACAAGAAAGAAACGTAAAGTTTGCACGTAAAGAAACAAAGTTTGAACGTAAAGAAACGTAAAGTTTGCACGTAAAGAAACAAAGTTTGAACGTAAAGTTTGAACGTATCTGTGGTTTGCAGAAACGTTTCAGGCCAACATTATTCCAGTGATCGTGTTGAAGGAACAGCTGAAACAGAAACACGGTTCCAGCTACAAACAGAATCACAACAATCACAACATTCATATACTTTACGTATCACGGACACATGTGGACGGAGGAGTCCTCCACCTTTGAGAAATGAACTCAATCACTGACTCTTGTCACGTTCTGTCCTGAATGAAGCCCTCGCTGGGGGCTCGGCTCAACCAAAGGGTTGAACACAGATCGTCATGTTGTTAAAGGTGGAAGCTGAAGGAGAAGCTGAAGCTGAAGCTGAATGACTTTTAGTTCAAACAGAAACGGCCGACCTCACGATGAAGACTCGTCTGTTCAGGTTCAGAACAAATCCACCTGCTCACAGTTCAGCCTCACATCTGCCTCACATCTGTGTGGAAGCATCCAAAGACCCCCCCCCCCCCGGTGTTTGTTTAACTGCAGAGAGCTGTTGGAAACTGACATGTGGAGAGGCGTGAACAGCTGACAGTGAAGTGAATGTTTCTGTATCCTCGTCGGGACAGGCGTCTCGTTCATTTTTAGTTTTTCAGCTGACCCTCTTGGCTCGAACGCGGCCGACAGATAAAACTGTTTCCTGCCAGATTTTGGTTTTACTGACAGCTTCAAATCTCACTTTTCATCCTGCCAAATAAAAACACTCCTCTGCACCCAAAACACCAAATGCTGCTTCGGCTTCACTTTCCTCCTCCTCCTCCTCCTCCTCCTCCTCCTCCTCCTGTCCTGCGCCGCTACGACGGAGGAACCGATGCCAAGCAGCACCTTCCTCTGACAGGCCGAGAGTCACCAAACACCCCAAAAATCACTCATCAGATCCGTTTCACACCAACTCCTACGAGCTGCTTGAGACGCGTTTTTATCTGACTTGTATTAATATTCACGTTTTAAGTCCAAGTCGGTCCTCAAAAATGTCACAAAGTAGAACAAGATCATGAAAAGATTCAAATTCACCAACGTGAAAAGTTTCTTTTCCTTTCTCACATCGTATCATCGGTCACTCTGCACGCCACGTTAAGATTTTTTTGGTTAAAAGTGGATTCAACTCATTTAAATTCTCAGTTTTCAGCCTCAAAACAAAAGAAATGACTGAGAGAGTGGACATGGCTAATACCTGGAGACAACTGCTCAGAAACTACGCTGTGTCTTCAACTTTGGTCCCAGTCAGAGTCCAGGTCTTATCAGTCACACAGAGTAACATCAACCAATCACAGCGGAGCATGCTGCTCACAACCATCTGAATGAACCAATCACAATCAACATATGGCTCTCTTTATGTTTGTGCAGTTAACTTTATCACACACACACGTACACACACATACACCCCCCTCAGGTGTGGATTTGTTCCTTTTGGAAAAGTACTCGGCTGCAGATCCTCAACAGGAGAGGTCGTGTGTGTGTGTGTGTGTGTGTGTGTGCTGGCATGCTAACCTTCAGTCTGTGGCTACCTGCAGCAGAGCTAATGCTAACTTTAGCGGTGGTGTGCAGGCGTCCGGCTGAAGAACAGACAGCTCTGGACTGAAACTGATGAAAAATCAATACGTGTTTGTTCATTCATTCGTCTGAAGCTTTTATTTTCTCTCCACGTCTGTTCCAGCTGTTTCTTCTTCTACTGTCATTCAGACTCAGGAGACTGATGTTGATCCTGATCCGTCTGATCTCATTCAGTCCCCTGAATCTTTATTGAACATATGTCACATTCATACGTACAGCACATACACACACACACACACACACACACTCACACCTCGAAGAACAGACGTGTGAAAGAGACGAAGACGACACCTCACGAGTCACCTGTCCTTCAAACCAGAGGAAGACGAGAGAGAGACAGACACAGAGACACAGAGAGAGAGACAAAGAGACAGAGAGACAATTACCAGCAACAGAGAGAGAGACAGAGGGAGGTCTAATTACCCAGAAACCATTGTGACAAAAAGAACAATGTGACAGAAAGAGAGCACTCTGTGGTAAAACCAGCAAAACAGACGGCTAGTGTGTGTGTGTGTGTGTGTGTGTGTGTGTGTGTGTGTGTGTGTGTGTGTGTGTGTGTGTGTGTCTGTGTGTGTGTGTGTGTGTGTGTCTGTGTGTGTGTGTGTGTGTGTGTGTGTGTGTGTATGTCTGTGTGTGTGTGTGTGTGTGTGTGTATGTGTGTGTGTGTGTGTGTCTGTGTGTGTGTGTGTGTGTGTGTGTATGTGTGTGTCTGTGTGTGTGCGTGTGTGTGTGTGTGTGTTAATGACAGTGAAAGCAGCCGACTGACAGATGAGAGAAGAAGAAGAAAAGCTTCAGTCTCATATTTATTTGTGCTGTATCAGGTTGTGTTGGGACGATTGTTGCAGCAGGATGTGACCCAGATCTCAGACAAACAGAGAAGAAGAAAGAGCAAACTCCTCTTCTTCTTCTTCTTCTTCTTCTTCTTCACGTCGTCCCTCCATCCAATCAAACTGCTCCGCTCTCAGCTCAGTATACGAGCTATAATGATGGTCATACTTAGATTTAATAATGATGACATGATCTCTCCAAACAGAGCAGCAGCTTCAGACTCAAACATTTCTGTGACGAGACGAACTCCATCACACTGTCTGCTTCATGAAGCTGATCTCAGAACAGCACCGACAAGTAACGAGCATCAGGTGATTAAAGCAGAGAGGCTGGTCTCCGTCAGTGGATCTGGTTTGCTTTTCTACATCTACGCTGATCTCTGAACCTCTCGTCCAATCACAGCCTCTCGTCTCTCCTCTTCAAACAAAACGCAACCTGCTGACAGAAAGATGACGGCGTGATATTTCGTAAACTGAGACGAAAGACAGAAACAGATTCGGAGGAGAGAAGAAGAAAACGAAGGCGTGGCGAGGAGGCAGGTATCAAAGCTGCTCTCAGCGGGCGCCGGCGAGCTGAAGTAAAAATAGGACGAGTGGACGCCACCACCGTCAAACACGTCCTCAATCTGTGGAGGCAGAGCCAACGCTCGGATCACATTATTGATCATCACTGATGATCTCCTGACTGCTTCTCCTGAGTGACCAGCAGGTCAAAATCCCACCATGTTTACATGAGCATGCTAACATGCTAACATGCTAATAATGCTGCTGGTGTCAGACGTTAATGTGACACCTGAAGCTGAGTTCATCAAATGAGCTAATTACTGGTGCAAAGAGTCTCATTGATCAAACCGGTTTACGAACTAACAAGCAGCTTGTTGCAGTTCAAACGCGTCCTGACACCCAAATCATCAGATCAACCGCCGGCGACTCCCTAAACCACATGAGGAGGACATGTCTTCACGTCCTCACTTCAAACTGGTCCTGACAAAGACAGAAAACTGTCTCTCAGGTGACAGATCATGTGAAACACACCTATGATCACATGAAGTGTGCAATTATCTGTGCATACGGGGAACTACAGGCACTGGAAGCACCTGATGATGTATCACACACAACCTGTTATGCTAATGAACTCGTTAAGTGAGCTAATTACTGCGCTGATTAGCTGAATGTTCCCATATGAACAGAACGACGGCAGCCTGCCTCGTCACTGCTGATCACTGAACATCTTCATGGATTCACTTGTTTCCACTTTTCCTCATTAGCATGCGAATTTATGCAGCAGCACGCGTGTAACCTGATGATGTCATCAGTCAATAATTGTAATGATATTTAAATTGTACTTCTGTATTGTTAAAAATGTGAAGAAACAATGTCAGTAAAGGTAAAATCCTGATGAGCCACACACAGTTAAAACATCTCCACACTCCGTTTGACCACTTCATCCACAATTTAAGTTCAATGATTCGTTCAGTCGGGTCAATAAAAACTGATCAATCTGTTTATTGGACTTGATGAACGAGGTTTTTCAAACACGGAGCAGAACAACAGTCGTTATTATTCACATGTTTTCACTGAGCAGCAACTTCACAGGTCAGATCAAATCAGCCTCGTTTCTCACACACACATACAGAAAGAGCATCAACTGTGTGTGTGTGTGTGTGTGTCTGTGTAAGTGTGTGTGTGTGTGTGTGTGTGTGTGTAAGTGTGTGTGAGAGTGTCTGTGTGTGTGTGTGTGTGTGTGTGTGTCTGTGTGTGTGTGTCTGTGTGTCTGTGTGTGTGTGTGTCTGTGTGTGTGTGTGTCTGTGTGCGTGTGTGTGTCTATGTGTCTGTGTCTGTGTGTGTGTGTGTCTGTGTGTCTGTGTGTGTGTGTGTCTATGTGTCTGTGTGTGTCTGTGTGTGTGTGTGTCTGTGTGTGTGTGTGTGTGTGTGTGTTAGCTCTTATCCAGAAGAATATCAAATGTGTGTGTTTTCAAGTTCAAGCAGGTCTTTAACCTCCACTTTCCCGCGTGATCTCTGCATCGCCCCAAGGCAAGCTGGGAAAACTGTCTTTATGATTGTGCAGTTAAATTTATTACACACACACACACAGACACACACACACACAGACACACACAGACACACACACACACAGACACACACTGTAAGAAACCAACAAACCTGGAAGCACACACACTGTACACATCCTCCAGTGTTTACTCATTAATGTCTAACTGCAAGTTGTCTCACACACACACACACACACACACAAAGACACACACACACACAAAGACACACACACACAGAGTTTAATCTTTACATGAACTACAGTGTGGAAGCGTCTCCTGGGAACAGACTACTTCCTGGAGATGGAAATAAAGAAAACAGATTTTTCAGAGGATTATTTTGACCTGTTGGGTCATTTTGGGGTTTTTTGACTGAATTTCTGTCAAATTAAAAATAAATTATTTCCTCGTCGAGCTGCTACTGAAACTCTTCTCTCGTATCAGCGAGAACTCAGTGAATATATGACAGGATGAATTCATCTGTTATCTCTGCTGACTTTCTCTGAACACTAAATCTAATCTGTGTCTTTGCGGCTCTGCGTCTGTGAACTTCAGCACTTTGTTGTTAGATGATTGACTGATCTCGAGGCGTCGGGAACTTTATCATCATCATCATCATCATCATCATCATCGTTTATAGATGTCAAAGATCAAAGATCATCAAGAGGAAAAACAGCAAAAGTTCTCAATGAACAAAGTAGATTTTAAGGGTTACATCTTCACAGAACTAATTTCTAATTTCAAATTTTGACTAATTGATTATCAGTGTGACGTGTTTTTATTGAGAACTACATATCCAGGTAGTTCTAGGTTTACAGGAGATGAGGGCGATTTCAGGGTTTTAATGGGTTTGTAAAGTATCAAAAACTCTTAAACCATCGTTCAAGAAGGAAACCGTTAAAAACTAAAACAGTTAATCTGTAAACATGTAAACAAACCCTGTACAAGCCAATGTGTTTGTTTATTATTTACGAGTCCACAGACGTTTGTTTACCAAACATAAAATAATAAAAATGACTCTTTACCTTGAATTCCAATTCACGACTGTCCAATCACAAGCAGCTTAACAGGTAAGCCAATCAGAGGGGGAGGAATGTCCAAATCCAGGAAGAGAAGAAGTCCAGACTCCAAATGTTGTTCCAGTCCTGATTAAGTCCTCAGTTTATAAATCTGCTGAGAGGAGAAGAAGAGAGGAAGAGAAGAAGAGAAGAAGAGAAGAAGACATGGAGTCAGGAGAGCAGCCAGGTGAGCAGGAGCTGCTTTTATCTTTATCCAGATGCATTGTGGGACGGGAGCAGGTTTCCCTGAGAACTGGGACACGGAGCGATCAGACTACAGCAGACTGGAAGATCAGGTTTATATGAGTGCACACACGCACACGCACACGCACGCACACACACACACACACACACACACACACACACCTTGCTAATGAATAAAAAGCAGATTTCTCCAAGGCAGGTGTGAAGTGAAGGACCAATCAGACTCCAGCATCGTCGGTCCAGTCCTTTCAGAGAGGCTGACGTCTCCATCAACACACCACGACCACACAGGTGTGTCAGAGGCTCACCTCACCTGTCAGCAGCACACTTGTTTTCTGCTTTTATCAGAGCGTCTCTGTGCTCACACGTATCTCCGCTGCAGGAGGGGGTCGACTGTAACGTGACCCCTCAGGGATCAATGAAGCTGTTCTGATTGGGTGACTCATCTGTCAGCTGGTCATCACAGCGTGAACTGCTGCTCTCTTCTTCTCATCTTTGTTTTTTAGATTGAACCACATTAAACGCTGCCACAGTTCTATCTTCACCTCATTATGTTGTGAAATCATGAATAATGAAACATTTAGTAAATCAGGTGTCGCTTCAGCAGGACGTGACGGACGGAACGACACACCTGCTTCTGGACAGGCAGGTCAGCTGACAGCTTCACGTCTGATGACACCGGCAGCGGATCATGTGACGTCTTCTGATTGGGTGTGAAAGTTTGTCTGCAGAGGCCGGGGCCGACAGCAGCTGGAGTATTCCTGACAGGAGCTGTATTTCGCCGCCTGTCAGTCAGAGATCGCTCCGGCTCTGAAGATTCACTGTGAAATGGACGGACGGCTCTGTGGATGGATTTCATGTATTCCTGCCGCACGCTCAGCGCGTCTCAGAGCAGCACTTTGAAGTCCAGAACATGTAGAGGAGCAGAAAATTCATCCAGTCGAGTGAAGAATCAAACAACACCGTCGCTCGGGATTCAGGCCTGAAGCTCAAACTGCTGCAAGTTTAAACTCTGTGTGGACACTTTGGAAAATTTCAAATTAAAGAGCAGAAATTCAACAGCGGCGTTTTCAGGGTTGAGCTGCTGCAGCTCATTCGGGTGAGGAACAGTCTGAAACCAGCAGCCTGAAACCAGCAGCCTGAAACCAGCATCCAGAAACCAGCAGTCTGAAACCAGCATCCAGAAACCAGCAGTCTGAAACCAGCAGCCTGAAACCAGCATCCAGAAACCAGCAGTCTGAAACCAGCATCCAGAAACCAGCAGTCTGAAACCAGCAGCCTGAAACCAGCATCCAGAAACCAGCAGTCTGAAACCAGCAGCCTGAAACCAGCATCCAGAAACCAGCAGTCTGAAACCAGCAGCCAGAAACCAGCAGTATGAAACCAGCAGCCTGAAACCAGCATCCAGAAACCAGCAGTCTGAAACCAGCAGCCTGAAGCCAGCAGCCAGAAACCAGCAGTATGAAACCAGCAGTCTAAAACCAGCAGCCTGAAACCAGCAGCCTGAAACCAGCATCCAGAAACCAGCAGCCTGAAACCAGCAGCCAGAAACCAGCAGTATGAAACCAGCAGTATGAAACCAGCAGCCAGAAACCAGCAGTATGAAACCAGCAGTATGAAACCAGCAGTATGAAACCAGCAGCCTGACACTAACAGCATGAAACCAGCAGCATGAAACCAGCAGTATGATACTAACAGCCTGAAACCAGCAGCCTAAAACCAGCAGCCTGAAACCAGCAGCCAGAAACCAGCAGCAGCTCAGAGTGCAGATGTTGGGTTTTACATTTTTCATTCATGTCATAATTCTGTCTCTTTTTGTCCCACAAATCAGACGTGTGCTCCAGGTCTCGGCTCTAATTAGCTGCTTAATTGGAGGATTCTGTTTGTTCCGCTACAGAACGTCACAGCTTGCAGCAGTTTGACTCGTCAGACAGACTCGAGTCTGAGAACAACGAATTATTGTTGTTGTTGTTTGTGCCTCAGAAAATAAAGATCAAACCGCCGGTCCAGAAATGCCAAATCCAGCGAGCTGAGACGAGCGGGGCGGTCACGATCACAAGCCGACAGACAGATAGAGTTCAACGTGAAGAAGAAGAGACCACAGCGAGAGGCAGAAGAAAGCTAATGAGGCGTTCAAACGCAGAGCGACTGCGCGGAAATCACAGACTCAGCCGAAGCACTGATGTCAGGTACTTTATTACTTCTACTCCATTACCTGACAGCTTTAGTTACTTAAATGTAGTAAGTAAATGATTGATCATCTATTGATGAAGGTTTCAGTGATTGTTGATGTTTGATTGGCTGCTTTTCCTCTGAATGATCTGAATGATCTGAATGTGCTTGTAATAATGTGGAGCTTTGGACTAAACAAACACTGTGAAGGCGTCACTTTGGCCTCATCGTCACCACATTTCTCACTATTTTCACAATGTTTCCAAACCGAACGATCGATCGATTAATGGAGGAAATAATCAGCAGATTGATCCAGAATGAAAAGAATCATTAGCTGCAGTCTGATACAGAATAGAGTCAAATGAGGTGAAAATGAGTCACGATGATGCTTCGGGGGTTTTGATTTCACTTGGTTCAGATGTGACTGTGTTGACTCTGCTCTGCATCACTTGTTCGTCATTAACGAACTTCGTGTCAGTCGGCGGCTCGGAGACTAACTCCGGCAGCGGCGAGTAAAACGACCGACCACACCGGAGACGACGACGCCGCCGCTCCATTACTCCCTCTGATCTGCGTCTCGCATTCATTTACGACTTCTCATTTCTGACACGCAGAGCGTCTCCACACGCCACTACCCAGCAGCCCCTGCGGCGCGGCGCCGACACGTGAGCGGGGTCGGCTCATTAACGGCCTGAAAACCACTTCGTGCTTTCATGCTGAAATTCACACAACTGACGAAACGAGACCGAATCTATTTGTCTCCATTAACATCTCGCACGCGCACACACACACACACACACACACACACACACACACACACACACTCACACAGCTTCCTGTTGACTTTCTGATTGGCTGGAGCTGCCGGAGCTTTCAGCAGACGCCTCACACTGAGTCTCTCCATCGTTTCCTCATCCGGCTGCTGAGAGGAAGCAGATTATCTGCTGCAGGAAGTGAAGCCCGCAGACGTGTCACATGTCAGCTCTTCAGGTTCTGGGTCCAGCTCAACCATCCTGATTATCATCATTAATCAGAGAGAAACAGGTCAACTCCTGCAGAGTCTCTCGGACCGAACCTGTTCGGGACGGGTCGTTCGACAGGTGAACACATGACCACAGAGGAAACAATCAACCGTTTTCAATCCACTTTAAATGTGACTGTTAGAACGAAGAGCCGCCGTCATTACGTGTGCAAATGAAGCTATTATCTGACTGCGGTCCAGATAAGTCTGCTTTCTACACTTCTGCGGGGCCCCCGAGGCGGCGGCGGCGGCGGCGGCGGCGCCCAGAGGCAGCGAGTGGCTCTGAAGCAGACGGTCGCCACAGAAAAAAAACCTCCTATCAGCCGTATCGTGCAGAGGCCTCGAAGGGAGGCGCAAAGGAAAGAGAAGAGAGGCCAGGAGCCTTCGGCTGGCGAGGAGCTGAGCCGAGACATGGCCGACGGCGGCCGCCAGGATCCCGCAAACGAGCCGAAAACAGGCTGAGAGCGAGGGAGGAAGTAAAGAACAGAGAGACGAGGGAACCACAGAAGAAGAATGAACAGATACAACAGAGTCAAGTGTGTGCGTGCACAGGTGACTCAGGTGACTCAGGTGACTCAGGTGTCTCTCCCTCACCGTCCTGCTTCATGCAAACGCTGCCGGCTGTGATTTGACTGATCTGATCTGTGAAACGAGCCGCAGCTCGACTCTTCGTGACCTTTGTGTCCGTCGTGTTTTACACACAAACGTCATCAATGTTCAGTGATTTTATCCAGGAGACCCGCAGCTCAGCGAGAGAAGAAGCAGCAGCGTCCTCGGTAACAGCTTCTCCACCCGAGAGCGCCGTCCACGTGTCCCTGTGTCTCACTGAGCAGCTTCCAGACGCCGTCAGCGGCTCTACACTACAGGATCAATGTTAGTGCTGTTACTGCTGAACTGAGGAAAAACTGCTGAAGTCCAACATATTTAAATCTCTCTGGTCATGATGTCATCAGGTGAAAATAACTCCAGAGTTCCTGAACGATGAAGCAGGAAGGTTTTATTTTGTTTCTGTCAGTTTGAATGAAGCGTGTTTTACGATGATAAAAACGCTGGTTTTGTGAATGGAGTCTGGTGACAGCGATGTAACGACTGTTTCTCGTTAAACTAAACGTATTTTACTCTTTAACAAAAAGGTCCAACTCTGCAGCATCCTTTCTATAACGCTGTCAGACATTATTATTATTATTATTACCATGACAACCTGAGAGTGTTATAGTGGACGTATTGGACCATTTTTAACTTTGTAGATTAATTTTAATTTTGCTTAATTTTAATGCGACTGCTTGAATGTTAAACTGTTTAATCTTAAGGATTAAATTGGTCGTTAGGAACGTTCCTAATTTCTAATTATACAAATAAAACAATTAGTTTCAGCCCTACAAAGTACACAAATCCTTCAGCCTGTCGTTCATACAGCAGACACACAGCCTGTTTAATGGAAGCAAAACAAAGCCACACACACAAAACTCAAACAATCCGGCTCCCCGTTCAGGATCCAGCAGACCGGATCTGATCCGGCAGAGTTCCACTCGGTCCTGCTTCACACTCGCACACTCTGCAGCCTCAGAGGGTTAATAAGTGTAAATCTGTTGCTGCTTCCAGCAGGAAAACTGTCAGATCTGTCACCTCATGCAGATTTGCTGCAGCGGCGTGAAGCCCTCAGCGGGTTAACGCGCTCGCAACACGCTCACAACACGCTCACAACGCGCTCCGCACACCGCAGCTTTGCGCCTGACTGCTGACCTTCAGCATATATCACACATTTCTGTCTCGCCGCACGCAGAAACACACACCACGACGAGTGAGCGCACGGAGGCGATGCAGCGATATGAGAAGCGTCATGTGACCTGCTGCGAGGAGGGCCGTGTGATAACCGTTAATGAACGTGTAAATGACTGATAAATTGTTGTGTCGCTAAATTCATTCAGTCGCTGATTTGTTTCAGCACGTCATGTGACTCGTCATCATCGACTTTCTCTACTAGAATCAGCAGCAGCTCAATGAAACGAATGAAGAAAGCTGACAGCAGAGTAAAGCTGTAGCTAGCCTAGCTTAGCATAAGGACTGGAAGGCCTGCCACCGTGTAAAACATGGACATGGTCTCAGGTTTCTGAAGCGTCTCTGTGAAGCTCAGTGACTGCCTGAGGCGGCTGACTGAAGCCTGGCAGCTACATCTGACTCAGGCAGCCATGATGATAATTATGAACAACTTTCGGCTTTCGTATCATTTGAGTGATTCAGTTTTCTAAAATTCATCCCTGTGTTGTCATGAACGGGGAAATGAGCGACAGAGACCAGAAGCTTTTTCGTCTCAGGCTGCAAACGTGTTTATTTGTGCTGTAAAGCATTTTAATGTGGAGGTCTATGGGGACTGATGGGCTTCTGGAACCAGACTCACTGGCAGAACGTCTATGTTGGCTTCATTTTTCAGCCCTGGGGGTTGCTGCTTCTCTGAAGCAAATCCATAAACACACCATGTATCAGCAGCAGAGGTTCGCTCTGAAGTCCCCCCCCCCCGCAGAGATCTCGACTGTATCTCGCGGCCTTCTTCAGAAAATCCGTCCCGTGTGAGGCGGTCACGTGATGACGCTGCAGCTGACAGCCTGCAGCTCTGTGTGAGCAGCTA
>NC_055673.1:850000-855000 GCF_017976325.1 Chelmon rostratus | reverse complement strand
CACACGCTGCTCTCCTTTACCGCGCAGCGCCATAAATTAACCGTTCAAACGGATCACAGTCCGTGATGCTGGTTAACGAGGAGCCAGTTTGTTTACTCTGAGAATCTGCGATCCGAGCCTGATCACAGGGTTTAACTGCTCAGAAACACAAAACCTGGTCATCAAAGAGGCTGGTTCATCCAGGGTTCAGGATCAAACAGATCCTCATTTCCCACCATAACGCAGGTCATCAGAGGGAGGCAGCGGATCCTGATTCAGAGCCAAGACCAGCCAATAAAACACGTTAAGACTGAGACTCAGTGATTAACGAGCATCTGATGACACCAACGACCCCTGAATCCATCCGCAGACATGACTAATCAAACACGAACAGCTGCTGATCGACTGAGTGACAGATCTGATTCACGTCCTGATTCGATCCGGATCGAACCCGATCCAGGAATATTCTGATGATGGTTTTTCTTTGCTCTGAGGGATCTGTCAGAAACCGCGATTTGTTCAGAGTGAAATACTGGATCAGGATCAGTACTGGTCCTGGCAGCTGAGGCTGAGTAGGATCGGGATCAAGAACAGGTGATCAGGTAATGTTGAAAGACGATTCATCGATCGACAGACAGGAAATCTGTCAGAGATTTCATTAATCAAGAGATTTAAAATCATTTTTCTGTTTTTTTCTCTGGATTCTGCTCACAAACCACAGTGAAGTCAAAGTGTCTTGGTTCTGGACTGTTGGTCAGAGACAAGGGACCTGAAGACGTCTTCCTGGATGGTGGGGACTTACAGAGGACTGTTTGGACTGGTTTAAAGGACTCGGATCTGGATCGCAAAGAACGGCATCGGGACAAAAAATGTTAAAAATCCATAAATATCAACCATTAAAATCATCCAGCGCAGCTCAGGAAGGACTGAAGAGAGCCGAATCCCACCATGAGCCTGAGTCCTGCAGACCCTGAGTCCTGCAGACCCTCAGTCCTGCAGACCCTCAGTCCTGCAGACCCAGATCCTGAGTCCTGCAGACCCCGATCCTGAGTCCGTCAGCAGAAAGCTTAACTTCAAGCATTCTGATGCAGAGGATGATGGGAGGAAGGTGACTAGAGTTAATGAAGCTTTTCTCTCTCACACACACACACGCGTGCGCGCGCGCACATACACACACCCCTCTGCCTCTTCGGCTGCTTCTCGTTGCTGCTGCGCGTGCTGATGACTGCGTGATTGACAGCCGTCAATCAAAGCTGCCTAACATACACAGACATAAAAACACACACATTTCATCTGAAGACGCGCAAAAACGCTTAAAATCCGCCCCGATGTGTCCTGCTGCACACACACACACACACACACACGCACACACACACACACACCGGGAGGAGCGGAGATGAGGGGTTTCCTGCAGGAAAACGCCAGAAGAAGAAGAACAAACTCACCTTTCTGCGTCCACGTCTCCTCAGCGGCGGCACAGAGACGGAAGCCGGACTCCGTCTCAGTCCGAACACACACACACACATTAATCCACAACAGCTCCGGGTATTTCCAAAGAACGGGACCGAACCGGCAGGAAAATCCTCCTCCAGCACCGAGCCGCTTCAGGTATTAATCCACCGCGAGAGACGGACGGCCGGCCGGAGACACGGAGACACGGAGACACGGCGCGTCCAGTCCGGGTCCAAACCACACAATGAGGCGTCTCTGAGCAGCCAGGCGCTCCGGCTCCAGGACACGCCCTCCTCATTAGCATAATAGACCCCGACAGCCAATCAGCGGGCGCGGCCGCAGCCCCACTTCAATTTAAAGTAACTGTAGGCGATTTAACCCTTTAGTTGTCAGCTTTTAATGAAGAAACCATCAAGATATGATCCTGAAATAATCCGTCAACATGAGTGAAAACAGGTTAAAACAGCTGCTAAACAAAGAAGAATAAAACATCTTAACATACAGTTTTATTATTATTATTATTAGAAATGAAAGATGACACGTGCAGTGGCTTCATGTGTTACAGTTACAGCTACTGAAATATTAAATATTCAGGTATTTAGAAGTCAAGAAACAGAAAGATAATATAAAAATGATGAAAAATATATAAAATACTGAATCCACGTCTCGTTTCAGGAGAAGATTTTTCAATAAACCATCAAAGTTAAAGTGTTGAAGCGGTGAATTCTATTCATAGACGCTGACATTTCATTACTAATCAATCTTTCCATCTGTGAAATGTCAGAATATTGAAAACTGAGGTCTGTCGGTGTTTGTTCCGTTTATTGTGAGCTGAAGTAAAGAAGAGCAGGAGATCAGAGAAACTTCAACGATCAATCGATTAATCTGCCGCAGATCAGCTCATCGACCAATCGTCTCTTTGAATCCAAGCTGAGTCTTTCCAGAACATTTTCTGTGTGTGTGCGTGTGTGTGTGTGTGTGCATCTGTTCATGCTGACGTCATGTGAGGAAGCAGCAGGTAAAGGTGTAGAGCTGCTCATCCTGAGCACATTTAGCAGGTGACATCAGATTTTCTCTTCCGCAGCTCTGGCGGTGAAGCTGTAATAATAAGAAGCCGGTTCTTCCACTGAGCTCTTTACAGCTGGAAAATGATTTCCACGAGGAAACCGCTATTAAATTTCCGGCTGACAAATTGAGTTTGTTTCTCTGCAGGATAATTAGAGCAAAGTGGAAAAAGGAAAGTGAAGGAGACGCCTCACAGGCAGCGCTGGGATTAGAAGGCAAATCCCTTCAGTGCTCAGCAGCATCTCCGTCCGTCCGTCTGTCCGTCCACAGGTCTTCACGTCAGTCTGTCCTGCCTCAGATCTCCTCCTCCTCCTCCTCCTCCTCCTCCTCTCACTGTTTATGAAAAACAACAAATTACAGGATGTGAGGACTGGTGATGTCTGGGGAAATAAGCTTTTGATTATGCTTGAGTTAGCGTTCCTGTGTGCCTGATTAAACTGTGATGTCTGCATCTTCACTCTGAAACCCTGAAAACCTCTCCAGCAGCTGCCAAACACACCGAGGAGGAAGTCCAGGACCCGGTTCCGGCTAATCCAGGCT
This sequence comes from Chelmon rostratus, assembly GCF_017976325.1. Lineage (NCBI taxonomy): Eukaryota > Metazoa > Chordata > Actinopteri > Chaetodontiformes > Chaetodontidae > Chelmon > Chelmon rostratus. The sequence continues at coordinate 851,964 of NC_055673.1, read as the reverse complement.
AGCATCAGGCTCGCATCAGGCTAACACCAGGCTGAAATAACCTTGTTCAGTCTCATCCAGCGTGTTTGGTTCTTTAAAGCTGTTTGAGGCTTGATTTGTTAACCCTGGGTCGATGAGAGTGTGCTCTTATTTTGAAATAAAGGCAAAATGAATGATTGGCTGAGTGCTGATCATGTGATTGCAGGTGCATGAGACAGGTGTGTTTCTACACTTTGATCCCTGTCAAGCAGTCAATCTGACCAGTAACAGTGGAAACCAGTAACCAGGAAACCAGTTTAGACAGCTTGTGGTCTTCAGCTGACAGCCGCTGTCGGCCTGCAGGGTTAAAGCTGTGGCAGGTGTGAAACGGGCCCACTGGCTTCTGTTTTTCTTTGTTGAGCGCAGAGATGGACCATCAGGACTCTCCTCCAGGTCCAGGTTCTCATCACCACTTTCAATTCTTCACTCTTGTTTCTGAGAAATACTCTCCCAGAATCACCCATGAGCCTCAGCCACGGTTGCTATGGCGCTAAGATGACTGTAATCTTCAGCTTCCACCTGCTGTTAGCAGCAACAGAAGTGAACTCTGATGAAATGCATTGTGGGAGTCGTAGTTTTTTTTACTTGTATCTTTGACCTTTTACCAGAGAAGCAGATCTTCTCTAACACATCTTTAATTCTGACGACTGAACAGATGATTGAATCTGAAATGTGTCACTGCTGAGTTAAACAGCAAAGTTCTGGACTGAAGAGAACTTTGACTCATCCTGAACATCTGAAGCTAACCAACGTGGCTCCATCTCAGCAGCTCCTCAAAGGACTGAGGTGGCTCTCCGTCCTCCAGAGGGTGAAGCCGGCGGTCGGACGGAGGTTTAAAAGCAGCAGGATGAACCTGCAGCCTGATCTCCGTCAGGCGTGAGCAGCAGGTTGCAGCACATACGGGATAAGCAGCTCACATATTCAACAGCAGCGGCGGTGCGGCCTCACCGGGCCTCAACAGAATGAAATGCATGAAATAAATAAATGCATGAGCGTTTCCATCCCATCCATCGACTTCTGCAGCTTCCAGTCGTCCCTCTCATCGCCATCGGAACGATAAATCACAGCGTTCAACCCTTCGGGGCCGAAACGTTAACGACGGCAGAAACACAGACCCTCATCAGACCCCGTCAGAGAGAACGGATCAACCTCTGCACTGACGGAGCTTCTGTGGACTCTACTGTTTCTGCAGCGTCTGCAGGAGATCATCGCATCTGCGTGGGAGCTTCTTATTCACGGCTGAGAGCTAAAATGTGTCTACTTGCGAGGAAAAGCAGGAAATGGGGCCCATATGGCACCCCATCAGAATTAATGCGTTCACATAACACACACACACTGGCACCGGGTCAGAACAGCTGCTCAGCGTATACTCTCATGAAAATGAGTCTTTGGTGGATAAATCTGTGAGAGTAACCTTCCATATTTCAGGAACGTAACATCTTTGGTGCCGTTTGTGTGGAAACACGGTCCCTCCGGGCCACCGTACCCTCAGCTGACACACAAACACGCTGCAGAGCCTTTAAACCTCAAACAAAGGCAGAAGATGAAATCACAGTAGGACTTATTCTTCATCCTTTAATGTGATTTCTGCTTTGTGAGGAGCATCTTAGTGTGCGAGCCACTGAATAAATGAGCTTCAGAGACTGAAAACATGCTGATGGTGGCCTGATGGTGGCGCTAGATGAACAGTCAGAGGATCACTAAAGCTACTACTGTTCATCCCGGGGTGAACATCATCCAGCCTGTACTGAAGTGATGGACAGACTGACCTGCCTCAGGTTTGTGTTGCTCGGTTCACTTTAAGGCGGCTTTATGTTCCACACGAGTTCTTAAAGCTCAGGTGTGTGTGTCAGCGAACTCTGTGATGGATTACAGTCAAACAGAAAGTGATTACCCTGCAGGGGGCGCCGGCTCCGTGTGGCTGTTACAGTTTATATGAAGTAACA
>NC_055673.1:800000-845000 GCF_017976325.1 Chelmon rostratus | reverse complement strand
ATATCCTGTGATTTAACAGCGTAAGTTGACATCCATTAGCAGCGTGTGGGGGAGGGGCCCCGAGGACAGGGAGGGGGACCCAGACAGATTTGAACGTTTGACCTCTGGCTGTCAGACTCGCCGCCGATCCTCCGGAGTTGTCCCGAGGCCAGAGCTCGTCGTCCCTGTGGGAGACGACGGAGGAGCTCCTGACACTTCCACGCTGAGCCTGAAAACCCCGCAGAGTCACCGTGACGATAAGTGGACGGACTTTTCCCAGAAGTGTCGGAGGATGAAATAATGAAGAGACCGAGGGAGCTGAAGCTGTGCAGCAGAGGTCAGAGACGGGTCAGTGAAGTCCCTCAGAGTGAGAAAACGAGGAGACCCTCGACCTCAAACAGGTCCCGTTATGTTTCTGTTAATTTAAAACATTGTCTAGAGAAGTACCGAGAAAAATATTCCAACGAAACACCGACTGTACGTGTGTCCTGGAAACACGTCAGCTTTTAACGTGTTAAAGATTCTAAGAAATATGAAACAACCATGTGACAGAAATTACATAAAGGAGTTAATAAGACGCCGTTTTATTGTCTGTTAGCTCATCAAAGTCCGAAGAAACTCGTACGTACTAAAACACTGACAGGGACCATTGTCCTGCTCAGTGAGTACTTTTATCATCACTTCCTTTCAGTTATATTATTATATTATATTATATTATATTATATTATATTATATCTTCACATGTATCTCGGAGAACCAAAGCAGAGCTGCTGATTGTTGAAACAGTGAAAAATTAAACGGTTTGATGAGTTTTATTTTTAGTTTGAATGAAGTTTGTTTTACAGTGAGTTAGCCTTTGGCAGTTCAACTCGTCTTCAGTAAAAGAGAGAAACTTGAATTCAGAAGGTGTTCGGTTGTATTTTTCTGTTTAATAATGAAAACAGCTGGAAGAATATTTCCTTTCTGGACATTTATGAGTTTATTTTGTTGATTTATTAGAATAAAAGCTGAGAGAACTCGTGAAACGTAACTCTCATTCATCTCTCAGCTGTCAGACTGTCACCTCCTCTGGTACAAAGTGGTATTACAAGACAGGACGCACTCCTGCTAGCTGTTAGCATGCTAGCTAGACACATTGTCCCGCCTCCAACCACAAGACCCCGCAGCTCACGGTGAACACGGCTGGGCAGATCACTGGTGCCTCCCTCCCCTCCCTTGTGGACACATACAACCGAGCCACCAGCACTGCGAGTGACCCCGCCCACCCCCACCCACCACCGACACAGCCTCCTCAGCCTCCCACCATCTGGGAGAAGATACCGGAGCCTCTGAGCCCGATCCACCAGACTGTGTAAGAGCTTCATACATCAGACTGTCAGCATGCTGAACTCTCTCCCTCTGGACTGTAGTGTACCCCCCCCCCCCCCCCCCCCCCCCCCCCCACGTCCTACAGCACCAGCCAAGAACTTTTTCTCCAACACACACACACACACACACACACACCTACATGCAGCAGCCGCAGCCACTTTGTACTGAACACTAGAGAAGCTGCAGCTAATGACTCACACTGTGCAGCCTTACTACCTGCACATCCTCTCATCTCTATCTGCTCTTCATCTGTTATCATTACAGCTTCTGTTCTTCATCTGTGCTTTGTTATTGTCCCTCTGACCCCCCGATTAACCCCCAGATTAACCCCCAGATTAACCCCCAGTACGTCTTTGTTTTTATTCTAGCATTTTCCTGTAAATGCCGACATCAGACTCTGAGTCCTCTGTATGTCCTCTATGATGATGAAAGGGACTCCAAATAGCTACAGAGTCCAAATGTGTTTGACATAGAAAGACTAAATCAATCTGGTTTCATCAGCATTTAGTTTAGAAATACACTGAAGGAAATACAGAAGGAAGGGATGCCAAATAGCTCCACACACACTTCATGCTGCTAGCTCGGTGGATCACGTTGTCTTTAGTGTTCAGTTTGCCATCACTAAATTATCAAATGTTATAAAACTGGATCAGAAATAAACACTGAAATACGATGAAGACAGCAGGGACTCCAAATAGCTACAGAGTCCAAATACATTCAACACTGACAAACTCCTGACAGACAATAACGACGTGGTTTTGGCTCTAAATGACATTTTTAGTGTAGCAGCTTGCTAACGAAGCTTCAGGATCACGAGGTTTTAAAATGTTGATGATTCCAAACAGTCGCAGTCTGACGGCGTTTCGTTGAGCCGTGTTTTGGCTAATCAAGGCCAAGTCTCGTCTGGGCTATTTGGAGCCTAATCTGAAATATGTGGACTAAGATGAAGACAGTTTGAGGACAAATAGCTGCACAGTCCAGGCCCACATTTGACAGCGGTATTAGCTGCATTTAGCTAATCCTCATGACTCCAACTGTCATTTCAGGGAGTCTTCAGTGTGTCCGCCTGTCAACACACCGTCAGAGCCACACGGGTCCTCGCTGCTGCCAGGTTCACCGCGGGGTGAGGGGGCTAGTAAAAGGACTTAACGGGCTTTAAGACGTCGCTAAGCCGCCCGGAGCCAAAGACTTAGCGGCACCTCGTTTTCTAAATATTTACCCCTCCTTCAATTAGCACGGATGTCCTCTCTGCCCTCCGTCCTCCCGTCTCTCTGCCCCCCCCTGCCCTCTGCAGGTGTTCCTCCTCCTGCCTTTCGTTGTTTAGCCTCTGTAAATCCACCTCTCCTCGTCGTTTTGACGCCTCTTTAGCGACTGCATCAGCATCAGAGGCGCTTTAATAGCACGAGCGAAGCACTCAGACTTATTAAAGTCCAAATCAGAGACGTTTTCCTGTAAATAAATGTCAGCCCCTCTCCTCGCTCACTGCTGTTTCAGCTCATGAAAGCTTTTCCATTCGCTCCGAGCTCTCTGTCAGGCGAACAGGAAGTCGTGCTTCTCGTGTGGATCGAACAGGTGAAGGCCCTCAGGAGTAACTCTACCTGTTTGGCTCCTTCTGTTGTTTCAGCTGTTTGTTTGACTCTTTTCTTCCATCTGAACTCTGAATAAATGAAGCCGCTGCCTCGTTAGCTGCGGCTGCAGAGAGCCTGATCGCAGATTTAAGCTCCACTTTAACGTTGGCTTTTTAATGGCTTATGAGGAAGATTTGAGTCTTTAAGCTCTGAGCTGCACTCGAGGGGTGGACAGAAGGATGGAGGGAGGGAGGGAGGGAGGGAGCGATGGAGGAGGAGGGGAGGGAATAAAGAGACGGGATGAAAAGAAGAGCGACACAAACATGAGCTGCAGTCTAAACAAAGGAGAGGTTAGAGAAGGCTTAAAACTTTCTGTTCCAGCAGTTTCAACTAAAATCAAAAGAAATCAAAGCAAATTAAGACAAAAAGCAGAAATCTAAAATAATCCAGACAGAAGAAGAAAGAAAAGAAGAAAACGGGTTAAAGACAGAACAGGGAGCAGGTTTTAAAGAGAAAGCCAAGAGGAGAGACGTGATGAAGCTGCATTTAGACATGATGATGAAGAGAAGGAAAAAGAGAAAGATGGACAAAAGATGACAGAAAAGACAGAGAGAGACAGACAGAGACAGACAGAGACAGAGAGAGACAGACAGAGACAGAGAGAGACAGATGGAAGGATTAAGACAACCCGAGGATAAAAGTAAGATTCAGGAGGAATGAAAACGAAGAGACAGAGACACGAGTTCAGAAGAAAATATGGAAATATGAAATGAAGATGAAGAGAGATGAAGAAAGTGGGCAGAAGAAGAGAAGGAACGTGGAGCGGAGGGCGGAGAGGATGATGTGCGATAGAGTGATGGAGGCGTTGATCGATAGATGGATGAACGGGTCAGGAGATCAATGGATGAAGGAACACGCCCGCAGACAGAAAGATGGATGGATGAAGAGGAGATAAATCTGAGGTGCGACTTCTGAGTTCAACAGCCATCCGTCAAAAAACGAGTTTTTAAATGTCACCGCGCCGACTCGCCGCCCTCCATCTTCATCGCTGACTCGCTGTCGGTGTGCTCCTGCATCCACCTGCTCCTGCATCCACCTGCTCGTCCATCCACCTGCTCGTCCATCCACCTGCTCCTGCATCCACCTGCTCCTGCATCCACCTGCTCCTGCATCCACCTGCTCGTCCATCCACCTGCTCGTCTGCTCACGCTCCACTTTCAACGCTCAGACCGTTAGGCCCGTTTTCATTAGAGACACTGCAGCAGACAAAAGCTGCAGCATCTCTGCTGCTTCAGGCTGTTTCATCCTCGAGAAAGTTCGGCTTCAGTTTAACACCTAAATTCCAGCAGGTGCGTAACGTCCGCGTTCCGTCCGTGACGTGTCCAATGGAGCTGGTCGCCACGAGACACGATGCATCGGCGTCACGGCAAAAACAGGATTCGAACCCAAAATGCCGACCAAACGAAAGGTGGAGCTGGTGCAACCAAACAAAGACTTACAGGAGGTAGAAGGTGGTCCAGAAGGCAAACAGAGAAAAGGGTCCAAATATCCAACAAGACAAGACAAGTAAGGTCCAAACTGACTGATGATCCAGGAAATACTCCCAAACCACAGAGCTTCCCACAGCTGACCAACACTGAGGAGAACACACAGACTAAAATACACTGCGGAGGGAAAACTAATGACACACAGGTGAAGCAATGGGCAATCACACAGGTGGGAAAATACAGGAAGTAAAGTAGAAAAGTTCACACATAAGGTCAACCTTCAGCATAAAACAGGAAGTGACAAAACTGACTTCAAGATTAAGATTTAAGATTTAACATTGCCTTTATTGTCACTGAGCATGTCAAAGAAATGTGCATTGCAAATAAACGGCAACAAGACAAGACAACGTGTTTCGTTCACGCTGAATCTGAATTTGTGATGGACGACGCGTCAATCTGCACAGAGCAGATCGAGCCAGACAGGAAGTCAGACAGGAACAAAGTAGAGAATCAGGTAAATTTTCAAAATAAAACATCCTGTGCAGACTCCGGATTGTACATCGACAATAAACATGAGGGAACTGTTGGGTCTCCGTAGATAAAGAGTTTGGTTTGTACCTGGAAAGTGTTCTGAGACAACCTTGGTTGTGATTTGGTGATATATAATTAAATTGAATTGAATCATAATTAAAACAAACAAAAAAACTCACCAGTTAACCATGAAGCCGATTTTACCAAAGCACAAATATCAAGAGAAAAAGAGCAAATCAGCAAACTGAGAAAGTCAACAAAATGAGGAGGGAAAAACGCTCTGCCGCTGAGGTTTGCAGCTGCTGGAGGACGGACTCACCTGGTGGGATGTCGGGTTGCAGTCATCACGCTCGTCCAGCAGTCCTGCTACATTCATATAACAAGGTTTGTGGAGGAATAAAGCTGAGATGTGTTAGCAAGTTCAAACAGAGGTCGAGTGTGTGAGCAAGCTTTTTAGCCAGCTAGCATTAGCTTGTTAGCTAATGAAAGATTAATTTAAAGAATTGTTAGTGGTGCAGATCCCTCAGAGGTTTATTGCTGACCTCAGCAACAGCCTGAGTTCAGCTGAACGACGTCAGGATTATTGTGACGGCGGTCTCATGTGTTTCCTCGCTGTAAAGTTGTGTTCTCTTTGGCTGTTCAGCGAACACTGAACGAAGGTTTCCAGGATCGTCCGACTGCACCAAAAAAACACTCAAAGAAAAGTTCATCTGAAGAAAAACTGACCCGTCGTTTGACTCGTTGTTTCTCCTCCACAGACGCTTTCTGAATCACACCACAGAGAGACTGGAGGTGTGAGCACATTTACATAAATTAATTATGCTATAAAACATAATGTGTGTGATGCCGTATAATAAATCCTTCACATGAGCTGAACACACACACACACACACACACACACACACAGCTGACACGCTGTGACAGGCTAACAGCTGACTAACGAGCTCCGGCTGCATCACAGCTTCATTAGAGGGAAGATTAACAGCAGATTCTGGCAGGAAGGAAACCAAACAATGGGAACATTTCTTGAGAAGTGGACGAATCATTTCAAAGCAGGTTACTGAAATAGAAACCGGGACTCGTCGTGTCTCTAATAACGAGTCAGACTTCGTTCAGGGAAATGTTTCGTTGAGCTGTGATGAGCAGAAACGATTCGCAGCAAACAGGAAGACATTAAAGAGCGATGACAGATTGTCGTGTGTGAAGCCTCTTCTGAACAACACCAGCAAAGCTTTGCAGTCGTTTAACCGAGACAAGAAATAAACTACAAACTCAGCAGGAATCAGCAGCATTCTCCCTCTTTGAGCTCTGTGTTTGGTCTCCACCAGCTCCTGCGGGAGATATCTGCCCTTTAGCTGCTAAATGCTAAACGCAGGTGGTGTACAGTGGTCACTGCAGCTGCATTAAAACAGAAAATATATGATTTATCATGATCGACTGATGATTCATCAGATCATAATCAGTGTTTGAGGTGGAGATGTTCATGTTCAGGATGATCGATAAGAACTTTATTGATCCTGTGAATCTTTATTTGAGGCAGGCAAAGGTGAGAAGACGGAGCGACGTCACACGCTGGAAACCAGTGGTGGAAAGTAATCCAGGACTATGAGCCACTGCACGCTGCAGTTTTACACCTCCACCTTCTGTGTACTTAACATTTAAGTACACACACACTTACCTAAATGGCTATTTACATTCAGTATACACATTTTAGTATATTGGAACATTTCACTGATATATTTTATTGTTTATTGTTTAGTTTTATTTTCATTTCTGGTATATTTTTATTACATTTAGGAATAATTTTGCTGCATGTTGGTTTATTTTATTCTAGTATCTTAATTTTATTTTCTAATCTTTCTATCTTTGTTACTCAGCTGTACTCTGCTTTAAGCTTCATTTCAGTTCCAGTTTGATATAAAACCACGATCAGCTGATAAATTACGACGCACGCTGAAAGATGAGACGTTTCTCCTCTAAATGAAGTAAATCAGCTCATGATAATAATACTTCTGTGCTTTCACTTCAGCATCACTTCACATGCAGAGTCTTTTTACATGTTGATATGAATCAGCTGACCTGAACTCATGTTTGATGCTGTTCATTGATGACACGTTTAAAGTTCCTGCTGTGGTGAAGACACGTGAATATTTATCTGTATGATGATGTATGTTCAGGCTGGGATGCGTCTCTGCGGGACTCGGCATATTAAAGGCTCTCTGATATTATTCCATAAAACAAACGTGGTGGCCGTCGCCCGGCGGATCGTTTCACCGCGTTCCTGCTTCATGACACACAGGCGACAGAGTCAGAGAGCAGCGTCAGATAAATCACAGCAGAGCGAACCATCGAGAGCTGCTCGAGAGGCTTTTAAACCCACACCGTGGATCCATGTTCCTGCTGCCTCCTGCCAGCTGCACTCTGCAGGTACGTGGGAGTCTTTATATAAGACCAGATCAAACCCACAGGACAGGAGGTCGAGTCGGATTTTTAACTTCTGATCGATTTGACCAGAAAAAACACATCCAGCTGTTCATCCACAGCTGGCCATGAGCTAAATGATCCACTGCAGGAACGCTTCTGAAGGAACCAGAGCAGGAATTTCACTGCAGAGAACCAGGATCTGAAAGCACTTCCTGCCGCTGGGGGGGCCATCGGACCAGTGGCGTGCGCTGGGGGGGGCGACTGCCCCCACTCGTGGCCCAGTTTTTGAAAAACACGCGCTAAAGTGCCCTCTTGGGTGCAAAAACGCGTGCTAAAGTGTCCCCTGGGGGCCAAAACGCGTGCTAAAGTGTCCCCTGGGGACCAAAAGGCGTGCTAAAGTTTCCCCTGGGGACCAAAACGTGTGCTAAAGTGCCCTCTTGGACGCCAAAACACGTGCTAAAGTGCCCTCTTCAGCGGCGAGGGCACGCTATATGTGCCCTTCTTTTCCTTTTCGCCCCTGCCCTTCAAAAAGTCTGTGCACGCCACTGACACTAGCTTCTGGCTGCGGTTGTTTTGTTTATTGATGTTAATGGCTGAAAAATGTGTTCTATGTGGTGACGCACAGATTTCAATCGCTGTACAGCAGCAGACGGTCGGACAGCATCCAGTCACGGATCAGAGATACTCCTCAGTCATCAGCTACAGACACAGGAGCCCCCCATGGGTTCAAAACCAGCACCTGTCACACCTTGGTCTGGATCCTGGGGCGTCACTATTAGTGTCATTTTTCAGCCTCAATCAATTTCAAGTTAATTTAACAATTATACAGCGTTTGATAAAATAAATGTACTCTTCTGCAGCTGCAGTTTGCTTTGGTTTAGGCAGCAGAGTGAGGTGGTTCAGTACATCATGTGACTTCCAAAAGAAATCAACCTTTGCTTCTGGTTTCAGAGGGGACATGAACCCTGGTCTCCTGGGAGGAGGTCCTGGACTTCCTGGACCCATCCGACCTCGTCGCTGTTTACGCTGCGTCGTTTGACGAGTGAAAGCGGGTCAGATGCTCGCTCTCGGGGTCCGAGCTCGATGTACGAACAACGTGATGAGTCCGTCTGATCGGCATCCTGCTTCCTCCACGTCCTCACAGGACCAGCAACCAATCAGAGGACGCAGACAGCAACAGTCGATCCAAGAGAAAACGATCAGATTCATCCTCACCTGTCCCCCCGCTGACGGAGGAAGAGGAGGAGGAGGAGGGAGGTGACCCTGTTTACAACCCCCTTAATTACACTCTCCAATCTGAGAGGGTGGACAACACACACACACACACACACACACACACACTAAATTAATTACAGGCACAAACAGACAGAATCAGTTTGTATGAGCATCACAGCCTCCTTTTATTATCATAATGATGTTAATACACATTCTGTTCTGCTTGTTCACACACACACACACACACACACACACACACTCACAGGATATCACACACACACACACACACACACTAACACCACACTCTGCAGGCACTTTGTTCAGATTTTAAAGGGGCTCTGGTCAGTGTTGATTACTGTTTTGGTTCCACATGTTCACAAATCTGTATTTAACAAGCAGGATGAACGTCGGCGAGCTAACAAGGCGGATTTATCCTCCGTCCGCAGGCGCAGCAGTGACACTCGCTCACTTTATTTACAGCGTTCAAATAAATGTTAATAAAATAAATTGTGCTCCGTCGGCTGTGACGAGGATTTGATTAAAGGAAGGAGTTTCTCCTCAGATCTTCTTCTGCTGTTAGCGCTCATTAATCTGAGATGCTAAACGCTGAGTGCGAGCAGATTTTCACGGAAACACGTTTCCCCTCAGTCGACCGACGTTTCCCAGAATGCTGTTCACAAAACCCGGAGAGGACGAGAGCTGAAGGGCGGAATGAGAGGCTGATCAGAGGCAAGTCACCTGGTCTGCGGGGTCTCACACCTGAGCCCAAAGGTCGACGGCCAGAAACGTCGTGAACGCAACACAGGAGAGAACGCAGGCAGAGGGGTTATTACTGATGTCTGTATGTTAAAAACCAAAGCTGTCAATGAGTAAAAACCTGCATCCAAAGCTCAGTTTTTCACACGTGACACACTGAACGCTGGAATACGATTGGACGTGACTGGTCAGCTGACAGCTGTGAATGAGCCAGTCAGGCGTCTGGTCACCTGCTCCTCAGAGAGGATCAGCACCTGTGACCTCCTGCTGGAAAACCTTCAGTTTTTCAAAGGAAATGTGGTTTCTGTATTCAGGTCAGAGGAAACATGACAGCGGCGAACTGCTGTGGCGTCCGGCGGCAGAGACGGGGGGGACAGGAGTTTGTTTCCTCAGAGATAAGAGCCGAGGACGAGGACGGACGGACGGACACGATGCAGAGACATGCTGGAGTTCAACAGCAGAGACAGACCGAGGTGCATTATCCTCTCGACAGAGTGCAGTGTTATCACAGTGTTTATGCACAGGGGGCAGTTTACAGAGCGAGGAGGAGGAGGAGGAGGAGGAGGAGGAGGAGGAAGCATCTCTACCGCAGACAGAAGCAGAAACATGAAAGCTGCTGTTTGGTGGATCATTTAATCTGGTCTGGCTGCATTAACGAAAGCTAAGCTTCTGCCGTGTGGAGGTGAATTCTGCACTTCCCTTTCTGATTCAGGTGCATTAATTTTGAGCCAATAAACAGCCTCCGTTACAGTCATGTGGTTTACAAACGCTGGTCAGTGCGCCTGAACCTCCGGCAGCCGAACAGGAACTGTGCCTGCTTCAGATCCGCCCAGCTGGATGCTCCGCTGATCCTCTCCCGCTGCTTGGATCTCATATGGACCCCGCAGGAGCAGCAGTGCATCTTGGGAAGCCCTCCTGGATGACTTTAACCACGGTGTCATCCCGCATTCACTTTGTGATTCATCTGCTCTGGATTATTTAGTCGCAGCCCTGCAGGAGTCCGTCTGTCTGGAGCCTCAGACAAGCTCTGAGCCGCTGAATGCTAACGTGCTCTCGGAGACGAAGCTAACATGCTAATGTTTAGCAGGAGCCGTGTTCACCATGTTAGCAAGTTAATGTGTTGACTTTGTGCTGTTTTCAGGTCAGTTTAACATTCAGTTTTTTTATGTTTAGCACATCGTCACAACTGATTTGGAATCAGCTGTTGCTGTCACTCTCTTTGTGTATAAACACAAAGAATGTTGCCATGGTAGCGCGCTCAGATCGTGATTGGACGGCTCACATACAGGTAACATGACTGTTTAGCACATGCGGGAATCTTTTAAACTGATAAAGATGATGATGATGATGAAGCTGCCTTTTATTCATTTGTTTTCCAGCCTTCCGACTTTCCATTTAAACAGGCGGGAGCAGAAAATATGCAGCTTTGTGCAGCACTTCGTCGGCACCTTGGAGCCAATCACATCTGCCGATAACAAAGCGCGTATCGTCGTCCTCGTCGTCGTCAGAGGAAAGCTGCAGGAAGTGCAGATCGTAATCTCTCGCTCCACGCTGAACTGACGGATGTGGACGGAGCAGAAGAGCGTGAGCTGAGATCCGACAACGTCGTTTCTTCTTGGTTCCAGTTTTGCAGATTTTGTGCCGTTGACTCTGCTGCCGAGTTAAAACTTCACGTGTTTCTCCACAGGAGGAACCAGCATCTCTCTGCTCATGCCGCCGCCTGACGGGCCGATCGACCGGACGCCTTTCTTCTTCCTGAGAACATCAAACCTGTAGCGGCGCCCGGCGAGAGTCAGGGGACAGAACAGAGACTCTGATGAGCTGAACTCTTTCATCAAAGTTTGAGTCACATTCAGTTATTTTATCGACTTCTGTTAAAATATTTAAATCAGAGTCCAGAATTCAGTGTGGGCCAGCAGCCACACGCTGAGTGTGTGTGTGTGTGTGTGTGTGTGTGTGTGCGTACACTCGTCATATGTATGAACATCAACTAATTGAAACCATCAATTATGCATGAACACACACACACACACACAGGAAAACATGCTACCATATGCACATATGTTGAGAAGGAGCGCACATGTGGGAGGCAGATGTTTGATATGAAGTGTTACTGATGTTTGCAGCCTCAGCACAATCTGTGTGTGTGTGTGTGTGTGTGTGTGTGCGTGCGTGTGTTTGTGTGTGTGTGTGTGTGTGTGTGTCAGAAACTGGGTTATGGTGCTGACTTGCTGAATGTGTAAAGACGCAACAGAGTAAACAAGAAGACGAAAACACCTCAGAGTTCCCGTCCTCCTGTCTTTGTGAGGACCAGGTTCAGGTTTAGACCTTCAGGGTGAAGACCTGTCGTCCAGTCCTCAGGGGGGTGTTTTGTTGGATCTCCATCCATCACACCCTGATCATTTGTGTTCATGATCCAGGTGTCGTCATGTCCACCTGTCCCACACACAAAGACAAAACCCTGAAAGCAGGTTTTCAGTCTCAGAGATCGTGGCTCGTAGATGCTGGACTGTGATGTGCAGACATGTTGTGACTCTTCACGCGCAGACGGCGGCAGACGAGACGTGATTAAACTTCCTCACATCCAAAAATCACGTGAACCTCTGACACACCAGCAGCAGCCATTCTGGATCCAACCAGGCCCAGCAGGGTTTACACCTCTGCAGAGTTACCATAGCGACAATAATTTCATCTGACGTTTCATTGGTGGAGAGTTGAGATGTTTTTTATAAAAGCTTTATGTTTCTGATAAAATGACCCCAAAGCAAAGCGGCTTAAAGCTGCGAACGACGTTCACACCCGAGCTAAAATCTTCTTCTTCTCTCTCTTTGTTGGCAAACTGCAGCGAATCTTTGTGTGCTGGCGCCACCTGTTGGTCAGTGTGATCGTGTAAAACTTGGCAGGATTGTGTGTCGGATCATTCGTTCAGTTCTGCCTCAGCTCGCAGACTCCACAGAGGACCTTTAGTTTACTGTTCCAGAGCTTTCAGCTGTATTACACTGCCTTCATCACTATCATTTATATTCAGACGTCTCACCTGTGTCACAGTGAAGCATCAAAGCAAAAAGCTGAAACGTTTCATTATTTTCATCATTCCACCATATTTCAGTGTGCAAATGAAGTGATTTTGATTCGTCTCGTCAATAAACCTCCCCGCGTCTCACTCAGCGACCTCTTCCTCCTCTCTTCCTCTGACTCTTTGTTCATTTTCCTTCTATACAGTTTTCTAAAGAATACCCTGCTTTCATTTTCACTTTGCCTCCTTTTCAAAAGGCTAAAGATCGCTTCAAAGTCAACTGGAGAAGATTGAAAATGGAGCTCCTCATTCACAGCCGCTGCCGCCTTTTCACCCTCCATCAAATATAAAAGACAGATGAAAAAGAGATATTATTAAGGACATGAAAGATTGAAGAGCGGTGTCAGGACTCAGGAGGACGGACGGAAAAAAAGACGGAGCAATGTCAGCTTTGTTGGTGAAGGACGATTAAGAATATTCCATAAAAAATGACACCATTAGCACATTTATCGGGCAGAATCTCCGGCGTGAAGTATTTCTCATTGTGTCAATCGAGGGCTGAGGTTACCGTCTCTGAAATGTGTTTTCTAATAACTTTCATTACTCGTCGTTATTCGAGGGTCGATGTCGCCTCCATAAAGGAATAAATCCACTCACCTTCTTTCTGACGAGCTTCATAAAAATCTAAAGGATTCACGACTCGACACTTTTGTCAACTTTCACACGATGAACATTTCTTCTGAAACTGTGTGTTAGTGTGATCATTCATTCATCAGAGGTTGTTGTTATTGATTATTGATGGGCTGAAAATGATACAGAAACACATTAAAGCAGGAAAATGTATCACATCACATGATGTTCATGAGTGAGTGACTGTTCTCAGTGAAACCTCTGGTGTCCATCAGGTCTGTCTGTCCATCAGGTCTGTCTGTCCATCAGATGTCCATCAGGTCTGTCTGTCCATCAGGTCTGTCTGTCCATCAGATGTCCATCAGGTCTATCTGTCTATCAGGTCAAACTGTCCATCAGATGTTCATCAGGTCTATCTGTCCATCAGGTCTATCTGTCCATCAGGTCTGTCTGTCCATCAGGTCTGTCTGTCCATCAGATGTCCATCAGGTCTATCTGTCTATCAGGTCAAACTGTCCATCAGATGTTCATCAGGTCTATCTGTCCATCAGGTCTATCTGTCCATCAGATGTCCATCAGGTCTATCTGTCCATCAGGTCAAACTGTCCATCAGATGTTCATCAGGTCTATCTGTCCATCAGGTCTATCTGTCCATCAGGTCAAACTGTCCATCAGGTCTATCTGTCCTTCAGATGTTCATCAGGTCTGTCTGTCCATCAGGTCTATCTGTCCATCAGATGTTCATCAGGTCTATCTGTCCATCAGGTCTATCTGTCCATCAGATGTCCATCAGGTCTATCTGTCCATCAGGTCAAACTGTCCATCAGGTCTATCTGTCCATCAGGTCAAACTGTCCATCAGATGTTCATCAGGTCTATCTGTCCATCAGGTCTATCTGTCCATCAGATGTCCATCAGGTCTATCTGTCCATCAGGTCAAACTGTCCATCAGATGTTCATCAGGTCTATCTGTCCATCAGGTCTATCTGTCCATCAGGTCAAACTGTCCATCAGGTCTATCTGTCCATCAGGTCTATCTGTCCATCAGATGTCCATCAGGTCAAACTGTCCATCAGGTCTATCTGTCCATCAGGTCTATCTGTCCATCAGATGTCCATCAGGTCTATCTGTCCATCAGGTCTATCTGTCCATCAGATGTCCATCAGGTCTATCTGTCCATCAGGTCAAACTGTCCATCAGGTCTATCTCTCCATCAGGTCTGTCTGTCCATCAGATCAAACTGTCCATCAGGTCAAACTGTCCATCAGATGTCCATCAGGTCTATCTGTCCATCAGATGTCCATCAGGTCTATCTGTCCATCAGGTCAAACTGTCCATCAGATGTTCATCAGGTCTATCTGTCCATCAGGTCTGTCTGTCCATCAGATGTCCATCAGGTCTATCTGTCCATCAGGTCAAACTGTCCATCAGGTCTATCTGTCCATCAGGTCTATCTGTCCATCAGATGTTCATCAGGTCTATCTGTCCATCATGTCTATCTGTCCATCAGATGTCCATCAGATCTATCTGTCCATCAGGTCTATCTGTCCATCAGATGTCCATCAGGTCTGTCTGTCCATCAGATCAAACTGTCCATCAGGTCTATCTGTCCATCAGATGTCCATCAGATCTATCTGTCCATCAGCTCTATCTGTCCATCAGATGTCCATCAGGTCTGTCTGTCCATCAGATCAAACTGTCCATCAGGTCTATCTGTCCATCAGGTCTCATCGTCAGACTTCAGGTTTTCTGTCTCCTGACTGGTCAAATGTTGAGTGTCTCCTGCTGTGGTTTCACTCTAAAAGCCTCTTTTCTGTGTTAATATGAGACATTTTAAACAACCTGAAGGATCTACTGTAGAAGAAGACCGAGAGGAAGACGATTAAAGAACATGTGATGTCGTCGAGGTCGGCCATGTTAACGATGTGATGATGAGGATGGATGAACAGTGATTGGTCGGTTCAACTTTAATGGGGGTGAAGGATCAGTGTCTGCTGTGGGACTCGACCCGACAACCTCCTGACCGGCTGATCTAATGAGACCAAAGCCGAAGAGTTCATTTCAGGTTTCTCTCCTCCTCCTCCTCCTCCTCCTCCTCTCTCTCTGTTTTTCTGATTGCTCCTGTTATCGCTCTGTAAAATCTTTTCTCTTTTATTGCTTTACCTCGCTGTCATTCTGCTTCTGTTATTGTTTTTCTTCCTCTCTCTTCATCTTCCCACCTCCTCCCTTCATGGATCTGACATAACTGATACCTGCCTCACGTCTAATACCTGCCTCATGTCTAACTAATACCTGCCTCACGTCTAACTGATACCTGCCTCACGTCTAACTAATACCTGCCTCACGTCTAACTGATACCTGCCTCATGTCTAACTGATACCCGCCTCATGTCCAACTGATACCTGCCTCATGTCTAACTGATACCCGCCTCATGTCTAACTGATACCTGCCTCAAGACTAACTGATACCTGCCTCATGTCTAACTGATACCTGCCTCATGTCTAACTGATACCTGCCTCATGTCTAACTGATCCCTGCCTCATGTCTAATACCTGCCTCATGTCTAACTGATACCTGCCTCATGTCTAACTAATACCTGCCTCATGTCTAACTGATACCTGCCTCATGTCTAACTAATACCTGCCTCATGTCTAACTGATCCCTGCCTCATGTCTAACTGATCCCTGCCTCATGTCTAACTGATACCTGCCTCATGTCTAACTAATACCTGCCTCATGTCTAACTAACACCTGCCTCACGTCTAACTGATACCTGCCTCATGTCTAACTAATACCCGCCTCATGTCTAAATGATACCTGCCTCATGTCTAACTGATACCTGCCTCATGTCTAACTGATACCTGCCTCATGTCTAACTGATACCCGCCTCATGTCTAACTGATACCTGCCTCATGTCTAACCTGCCTCATGTCTAACTAATACCTGCCTCATGTCTAACTAATACCTGCCTCATGTCTAACTGATACCTGCCTCATGTCTAACTGATACCTGCCTCACGTCTAATACGTGCCTCATGTCTAGCTGATACCTGCCTCATGTCTAACTAATACCTGCCTCATGTCTAACTGATCCCTGCCTCATGTCTAACTAATACCTGCCTCATGTCTAACTGACACCTGCCTCATGTCTAACTAATACCTGCCTCATGTCTAACTGATACCTGCCTCATGTCTAACTAATACCTGCCTCATGTCTAAATGATACCTGCCTCATGTCTAACTAATCCCTGCCTCATGTCTAACTAATACCTGCCTCATGTCTAACTGATACCTGCCTCACGTCTAATACCTGCCTCATGTCTAACTGATACCTGCCTCATGTCTAACTAATACCTGCCTCATGACTAACTAATACCTGCCTCATGACTAACTAATACCTGCCTCATGTCTAACTGATACCCGCCTCGTGTCTAACTGATACCTGCCTCATGTCTAACTGATACCCGCCTCATGTCTAACTGATACCTGCCTCATGTCTAACTGATACCTGCCTCATGTCTAACTGATACCTGCCTCATGTCTAACTAATACCCGCCTCATGTCTAAATGATACCTGCCTCATGTCTAACTGATACCTGCCTCATGTCTAACTGATCCCTACCTCATGTCTAACTGATCCCTGCCTCATGTCTAACTAATACCTGCCTCATGTCTAACTGATACCTGCCTGATGTCTAACTAATACCTGCCTCATGTCTAACTGATACCTGCCTCATGTCTAACTAATACCCGCCTCATGTATAAATGATACCTGCCTCATGTCTAACTGATACCTGCCTCATGTCTAACTAATACCTGCCTCATGTCTAATACCTGCCTCATGTCTAATACCTGCCTCATGTCTAACTGATACCTGCCTGATGTCTAACTAATACCTGCCTCATGTCTAATACCTGCCTCATGTCTAATACCTGCCTCATGTCTAACTAATACCTGCCTCATGTCTAATACCTGCCTCATGTCTAACTGATACCTGCCTCATGTCTAATACCTGCCTCATGTCTATGATGAATAGTTTTAATTATTTCTCATCATATTTGCATATTTGATCTTCCTCCTCCTCCTGCTCTTCCTCCTCCCTCTTCTTTCTCCCCTCCTCACTGTCTCTCTCTGACTCCTTTTCTTTTCATTTTCTTTGTATTCTTCTTCTTTGTCTCTAGCATCCTCTCATCTTCCTCCCAGCAGCCTCCCATCCTCCTTCTTTCCCCTCCCCCAGCATCTTTCTCCCTCTCCTCCTCTGTTTCTCCCCACAATCCCCCTCCTTCCTCTTCCTTCTCTGCCTCCTTCTATTTCCCACTTTCGCCCTCCACGTCTTTCCCCTCCCTTTGTCCCTCCCCCTCTCCTCCATCCATCCCACTCCTCTTCCTCTCAGTTGTGCAGTTAATTGACATTCAGCTTGTGTTTCGGGTAAATTGAATGTCTCTGTCCATTACACTGAGTGTCGAGCAGCGACTTGACAAGGCGACAAACCAATTACAGCTCGCAGACGCGTCCGTCCGCCCGTCTGTCCCTCCGTCAGTCTGTCCCTCTGTCTCTTCACCTTTTATCATTTCTGCTAAATGACTCCGTGTCAGCATTAATTACTCAGAAAAACTGGAACAGTGAGGAAAAGAGGAGGACGAGCTCTGATGTGTCAGTTTGGAAAAAACAGCAACAAAAGGAAAGATGAAGGTGGAGGAGGGAGGACGAATGCCCTGATGGAGGCGAGGGGGGCGGGTTGATGCAACTGCTGACCAAGCAATGCTCACAGAGACAGACAGAGAGAGAGAGGTGGGCACCTGTAATTAGATTACAGTAATCTGAGTATCAGGGTCATTGAGGAGGACAAAAATATGAGATTCTTCATCCAAGTAAAAACTAAAATGACAATGAAGTCAGAACCGGCACATTTCCTCCAGTACTGTACTACAATACTTCCATTTCTACTCTACGACAGTTTTAGAAGCTAGTATTAGTTATAGTATTATTAGTATTTTACTCCTCTACATGCATTTGATAAATTTATGTGACTCTTAAAACAAAATATCACCAACTAATAAAATCTGATGTATTCACACAGATTAAACTACACAATAGTCTCTAAAGGCTCCACCTTCACCAGCTGCAACATCCAACTGATTCACTTCATTCATATTTTGAAAACAGGATTTTTACTGTATTTCTACATGATATTTATCATCCTGTTAAACTATTATACTGTTTATTTTATCTGAATACTTTACAAAATACTTTGTTAGAGTTTGAGATCTGTTTCACGGTCCTACGTCATAACTACTACGGCCTCTAGTGGCCGTAGTAGTTATGACGGGAGGAAGGAGGAAGTCAGATGACGTAGTATAAAGAGCAGGAAAGTCCACATGTTGAGGAAGGTGGAGGTGGACGGATGAGTCAAACAAAAACATCACTAGACGATCTTTTCTGAAAACTAACCAAGTAGTTTTGGTGCCTGAAACCGAACAAACAGCTGATGAAGGTCTGATCAGATGAAGTGAAGCAGTACGATGAAGGTTCAGCCTGCCGCTCTCCAACAGTCACACAGGGACGCTGCTTTCAGAGTGACGAGCGATGGACCTGTTCAGTCGTTCAGGTGTGAAGACGTGTTGTATTGATGAAGAGCGTCAGCAGGACGCAGTCTGGTCTGTCGGAGGCTGATCCAGAGACCCGTGTTGGAGGGGGAGCAGAGGAGGACAGAAGCTGCTCTGTCTCCTGGTCCTCCATCATCAACATGAGCTCCAGCGATGTTCAGTCATCACGTTTCCTGAACGAGTTTCCTGAAGGAATGACTTCCCGTGGTGTCCGAGGCGCGCCGTGGCGCTCACCCAGTGCATGCTGGGAACAGTAGATGGTCCAGTGGATGAATAACGGGAGGTTTCACTTTGCGGCGGCGAGCTGACACGTTAATGTTGTTTGTAAACGCATCAGTTGATCATTAAATAAAGTCCATGTTGTCATCTGATACCACAGTGAATAAATTAGCTCGCTCGTTAAAACAGACATTAAAAAATAAATATTGAATGAGTAATACAGTATTTATTGGTCATCTCGCTCCATCCCTCCCTCTCCTTTTCTTTCACACCCCTCCTCCCCCGCGCCTCCCCCTTGCTGTCTCCTATAAATATTACGAGGCAGTAAAGGGCGAGTTAATGGAGAGATTTACAGCCAGCTGTAAAAGCCAAGCGTCGCTCTCTCTGCATCTCTTTTCTCTCCTTTTCATCCATGACGCCGTCATCATCGTTCTCCCCTCCATCCCTCTCTCTCTCTGTCCATCAGTCTGTCACTCCCCCATCCATCCCTCCATCTCTCCATCCCTTCATCATCTTTGGTTTTCTTCTGTTCACTGCAGGTCTGAAGGTCTGTAAAAGATCTGTACATATTTTATAATCTCTCAGCAGGTAAACAACAGAACAACGTGGCCAAAAGTATGTAGACACCTCAGTCCACTGGTTTCAGCCTGCATCAGCTGTGCTGGTTTCCACTGCAGGGAAACCTGAATACAACATACCAGGAAACTGTAGACAACAGTGTTCCTCCAGCTTTGACCTCACACACAAAACCGGAAAAGAAATTAGATTTCCCAGTTTGGAGTTCAAGAAAGCATCATCGGTGAAGATGCTGCAGCTGAAGCTGTACACAGACATCATGTGTGGCGATGTTGGTTTTATGATCATGAAGCGCTGCGACGACCCTGAATGTGTTTTGTAATTATTTCTGATTCAGAACAACAACTCAGACATAAAAAGCGAGAGACAAACAGGCCTGAGGAGACAGACAGCGTCCTTCGTCCGTCCTGGAGGTCAGACTGCAGGCTTGAATTACACAGCGGCTGCAGTCGGAGGACTATCCCTTTAACCCCGGCGGGACGCTCACATGTCTGATCGATAACGCAGGGCTTCCCTCAGCGTCCTCTGAAAGGGACGGACCCCACAACACAAACAAAGTCAAATTTATGGACGGTGTTTAGCCGTTCGTTCTCAGACGTCTAGTCGATATCTGAGAGGAAGAGCGATGAAGCTGAACCGCTGCCGGGGGTCACTGGTGTTTGATTACAGATACATGATGACATCACGGTGTTTCTGTGTGTTTCAATGGAAAAGAAGTTGGCCCCTCCTCTCCGGCTCAGTGGCTCCTCTTTGATGCCCTCTCACACCCTGCGCTGTCATTGGCTGGAGGTGACACACCCACTGCCCAAAGGCAGCCAACCAGAAAACAGAGAACTAAGACAATAGAGGCGGATTCTGCAGACAGACAGTTTGTTTTTTTAGTTTTGTTTTCCTCATAAAAAGGAAAAAAGACGAAATCTGACATGAAATAAACAAACTGAAAAATTATTCATACCAAATCATAGATAGATGTTTTTTGCCCACTATAAAGGACGCACCAGAGAATCATAGTGCTGGTCCAGATCTGGCATGACTGGTGCTAAATGAAGCGCATGGTGTCCATACGAGGACCGAGCTGGACCAGAACGGCACCACAGCGCCGTCAATCGTCTTCCGGAGCCTGTCAGGGTCCAGGTCACAGCAGCAGCAGCTTCCTTCCTGACCGCGTCCTCCAGCTCCTCCTAGAGTCTCAGCGTGTGGACAGGTCCAGAAAGTCCCTGCAGGGAGGCGTCCAGGAGGATCCCGATCAGATCATTCACAGATTTCAATGAGAGGAAGCAGCAGTTCAGCTCCGAGATGCTTGACCTTTGGTGTTTGAGCTCCTCGCCTTGTCTCCGGCTGAGCCCTGGGACCCTGTGAAGGACACCTGCGATCCCGGCGGCAGCAGGTGAGGCTCGTTTCCAGGCTTCACCACCGATTAAACTCAAACAATGTGACGTTAAAGCAACATGTAACTCCGGCTCTTCAGGCCAAGCAGAAGCTACAGCCACATGACAGCGGCTCCGTCAGCATCACCCACTGATGTGCCCGACACACCGATAGAAGACAGGAAGAAAAAGAGACGGATGGAGGCTCGATGTCCCCCAGCAACACAGAAATCTCATTACTGTTCATTTGTTCTGGAGCTGCAGACGATAAAAAGCTGAAATGATCCTCGTCATTAATCTGAGCGAGAGGAACTGAAAGGAGCGTTTTGTTCTGTGGGTACACAAATCATGTTTTAATGAAAGCTTCAGACGAACAGTTTGTCTTTGTTGTTTTGAATCTGATGGGATTCACGATTCACCTCCTTTTTCGGATCAATCGATTACTGAATCCATTTACTACAAGATTTCTTTTAAGTATTGATCACTGGCTCTGGAGTACATCATATATATACACACACACATATATCCTGCTAACCTCTGCGATGGCGAAGTGCGTCTCTCGATGGGGTGTCTGATGTCAGATGGCAGTGATGATGATGATGATGATGATGATGATGATGGTTGTCCAGGTTTGGCTCAGTCTGCTCTCAGCAGCAGCTCGTTGCTTTGCAGCTCAGTGGTTTCATGTTGCAGGTTGTCAGAAACATCAGCTGCTTCTGTTGACTCTTCCTGTCCTGAAACCTCTCAGCAAACACCTGGAGGAGTTTTCACTCAGCAGCAGATTCAGATCTCACAGCAGCTTCTGTTCCTGCAGAGGAGGAACATGCTCAGTGTTTCCTCTCTCCAGTAGCCACAGCTTTTAATTTCACTCCATATGGTTTCACATGTGACAGCAGAGAGCTGAGATTCATGAGCTCCAGGTTCAGCTCTGAGAGGTTCAGGTCCACCATGAAGGTCAAACCACACACACATGCTGTCACTGAGTTTCTACGTCAGGTTTTCCTTCATCTCTATGAATTATTCCAGACAAACTGACTCTGGAACAGTTTGACTTTGTCTGCTGCTCCTTCACTGATTCTCCTTCTGAATGAGGTTTTAGCTTCTTAGCTGTTAGCTCGTTCAGCACAGACCTGCCTGAAGAACACTGTCTCTGTCACACTGTGGTCTGTGAAAGCTGCCTGTTGAGCATCAAACTCCACTGAAGAGCGTTAACTTTATCCCGAAGTGTTTGTCCTGCAGCTCGTCCGGGTTAGCATGTTTGTAGCTGTGATGACTCTGGAGACTCTGGTTTTTCTTTTACTTTGACAAAAAATGACTTTGTCCATTTCTCTTGGACAGTGCGACACGTGGACTCTTCTTGACGGCCGCCATGACACATGATGTCAAACACTACACTTGTGTTGTGTTCAGGGACCACTTGGGAGAACATGTTAGTCTACTGCTTTATGTTGTTTTCTTTCTGTCTTTCTTTTATTTATTTATTTTCTTTTCTTTTTTCCCCACAGCTATTGGGGCAATACATACTTTTTACATATTTTTTATATCTTTTTTCTTTTATATAGTCAAATTTCATTTTGCTCGTATAATACACTATATGTACTATATACTATATATATACATGTATATATATATATACATATATAGTCTACTTTTTATTTTGTATTTTGTTTTTTCGAATGTTCTTTACCTCTTCTGCTATTTTTCTTCTCACTGCACTTCAATGCTGCTGTAACGCCCAAATTTCCCCGACTGGGGATAAATAAAGTTTTATCTTATCTCATCTTATCTTATCTTAACTTATCTTAACTTATCTTATCTTATCTTATCTTATCTTATTTTATCACTGAAAAAGGGCTTTCCTATTTATGATTTAGCTCACAGGCCAGATGTGACCCAGAGGACAAAGGTTCCCCACCACTGATTTACATTATTGATCACAGACACTGGATTCCTTTACATTAGTGATTACGGTCACTGGATTCCTTCACATTATTGGTTATGGTCACTGGATTCCTTTACAGTATTGATTGCGGTCACTGGATTCCTTTACAGTATTGATTGCGATCACTGGATTCCTTTACAGTATTGATTACAGTCACTGGATTCCTTCACATTATTGATTACGGTCACTGGATTCCTTTACAGTATTGATTACGGTCACTGGATTCCTTTACAGTATTGATTACAGATGCTGGATTCTTTTATAGTATTAATTAGACAGACAGCACAAAGCACATTCCCTACAAGCACCAGATTGTTTTAATTAAGTCTCAGTATTGATCGTTGGCCTAATGGAGTAATTGGAGCATTGACTGCAGACTGAATCAGGCCTGTGAGCTGGTTCTGTCAGTCAGCTCCTGTTGGCTGCCGTACTGACGAGGTCCTGCTGTCACTGCAGCTTCTTAACAACGACGTGTTCTGAGCCATCGTTCTCTGCTGCCGCGGCTCTCACCTGAAAGTTCTGCTGATGCTGTCTGTTACTGCTGCTGCGCCACCCTGTGGAATATTTACAATTAATCCAGATCAGACTTTAAAATCTAATCCACACATGTCAAATAAGGTTATAATCAATATTTCAGAATAATTCAAACTCATGTTGGTGGATATCTAAATTCATTCCTCCCAGTGGTTATTTCCAGGATAAAACGAGTTAAGGCCAGACTGCCTTCTTAAAACCTAATAAATATAAAAATGAGCAAAATGAGCCAGTTTTTTAAACGGCTCTTTGAAAGGAACGGCTCACCAAGATCCGGCTCCCCTCAAAGAGCCATAAATCCATCTCTAGACTGAAATGCCTTCAGAGTGTTGATTACAAACACTGGATATTAAAATCTCCAGTTACATTAACACTCAGATTAACATTCATTCAGATTCAGAGATTCAGTCCAGCAGTCCTGAATGTGTTGTCTGCTGGAGTTCTGATGATCCAGCTCCTAAAGGACCGCACCGATCACCAGGACTCTGGATTTCCTTAAGTGATAGTTACTGTCATCACTGGATCTCCAAAGCAGAGATCAAGTACCAACCGACAGCTGGACAGTCAGAACCAAGGACACAGTATATCAGATTATGGTAGATGTTACCTGTGAAGCTTCTTGTCTGCTGAGTTAAAGAAAACTGAAGCTCTCACTGTTGGCTGGACACACGCAGCTCAACGTTCATGTGCATCTCTGACAAACTGAACTAAACGAACCTGAGTGACGAGAGGGTTTATGGGGGTGGTCCAGAGATCACAGAGGAAGACAAGCACAGTGGGACAGCCAGGTCTGAGCAGACCGGTTCCTTTGGTTCCTGGAGTGTGACTCCAGCTCAGATGTGTTGACGCGGACACTCAGATATCTACAGACGAGTCTTTTCTCCATCTGCTTCAGACTGTGAGAAACCAACATCCAGTTCTCCAACACATCTTCTCCTCCATCCTGACGGGTTTGTGCAGCTCTGAGCTGATCCTCCTCGCTCTGCTCACATCAGGATGGAAAAGAAACGACGGCTCAGCTTTTATTCCACCTCTCCGTCAGTAAAAATAACTCCACCACGCTCAGCTCCACCACCGTGTGTACATCCTGTGTGTGTGTGTGTGTGTGTGTGTGTGTGTGTTGTTTGAAACCAGAACGACATGAAGTGTGTTTCTGTTATTTGACTCGTTACAGGAGGAGAGTGTGTGTTTGTGTGTGTGTCTAAAGTCTAACACACTTTCAGAGTGAATGTTTCTGTTTCTGGTCTCTGCAGACAGAGACGCTGAGGCTTTACGTTCCTTTACGTATAAAATGAATTATTACGTATACCAATAAATTCAGTTTGTGAAACAACCTCTGCAGCAGTTCATCATTCTGCATCTGTCAAATTTATTTATTTTTTTATTTAGGACAGTGCACATTGATTGGAAGGGATCTCTATGTCTCCTCTGTCGCAGGCCCTGGTGTTCATACCCCTGACAGTTCTGTTTTTTATAAACTCATTCAGAGGTGGAGGGACAAGACCATGAAGACTTTTGTATACAGCGCAGGCAAATTTAAAGAAATTTAAAAAATTAAAATAACTGCTTAGAAGGACACGCAGTCGTCCTCCATTGTTTTCCACACGTGACGTGCAGGTTCAAGCTCTCAGAGAGGACGGTGAGTTTGAGGCCAGATCACAAACTGGGACTTCGTCCTGTTCCTGATGAGACGAATCGGTTTCAGTGACGTCACGGCCTCCAGCTCCTTCCTGTCGAATGCAAACCGGAGGAAACTCTGGTGATGATCACCCGTCTGTCACTCTGTGATGGTGATTGGTCCAGAGAGGCTGATGTGTGAAGTAAACAAGTTAATTATTAATCCTGTAATGAACAACACAAACACACTCCAGCTTCATTCGTCAGCCGCCAGGAAACAAAGTCAGACTTCACCGTTTGTCCGGTGCTGTTTCTTCTGGGACGATTCATGTTTCAGACAACTGGAACCAGGTCTGCAGGTCTGGACCGTCCTCACCTGGAAGACGGCAGCGTTACTCTGAGAAGAAAAGAAGCTTTTCTTTCTGTGAAAACTACGAACTGTGTCGTCAGCAGCGAGAAAGAAATGAAAAGGCTCCAGCAGAAAGTCCTGATGCACTGATGCTGAAACAGGAAGGACACGTACCGCGTTTCAGCCACCAGAGCATCTGAAACTTCAAACATGGCGATCATGAGAGCGTGTGTGAGGCGTGACCGGTCTCGATCAGACCTCTGTTCGTTCACACAGCTTTGATAAAGTTTCCCAAACTTCTCCATCTAAAGGGAGCAGGACTGTCCCTGACGCTCTCCACCCATCAGCTGTCTGACCTTCCTGTAGCTTCCCGATGATCCTTTGAAGAGTCAGATCAAAGTGCTGATTGTCAGAGCTCCTCTCATTCTGACACATGCTGCTAATTGACATTCAGGTTAACACGACTCCCCAGCGTCGGCGCCTTTGTGTTGTCACATCATCACATCAGAGCTGACGTGGTTTTGTTATTTGCCGTACTTCGCTTCACCTCCTCTGGCTGCAGCGAAGCCGTCCGGTCTGCGGCGGCGGTCAGCCCGCAGAAAGTTTCAAACTCCCTCAGAGAACTTTTCCTTCATTAATAATTAGGGAGGCATCAGAGAGTCCAGCTCTCTGAGTCTGCTCGGCTCATGTGAAACAGCAGCTGGTCATCATATATTTTAAAGCCGTCTGGGGACCCGGGCGGCTGAAGGAAGCCGCTGGCGTAACCTTTGGGCAAAAATGAAGCTGGAAGTGTCCCGGCAGAGCGCCGACATCTGCTCGTCAAATAAAAAATGAAGGTTTCTGCAGGCAGGCGCCACCGCGAGTACCGACTGTAGAGCAGCGAGGCTAAACTTTATGCAACAGCACACGTGTCATCAATCTATCACCTGTGCAGGTGTCCCAACAGCAGCAGCGGAACCCTTCTGATCCAAAGCCATCAAGATAACTATCTGCCCCCCCCCCCCCCCCCCCCCCCGCGGGTTCTTTGGGTTCACATGAGCACAACTGTAAAGTTAGCTAAAGTAAGTTGAAGTGAGAGCACTGAAAGTTTTTGTTCGTCCATCACGTGGCGTGAAGGAGCATTTCCTGCCTCATTTTGTGTCCTGCCTCTCTTTCAGAGTCTGTACAGGCTGTTTTATTTTGAAAATTTACCAGATTCTCTACACTGTGTCTGACTTCCTGTCTGGCAGATTATTCGTATTATTACTCGTTTTCTCGCTTCGTCTAGAACGGCAACGCTCGGCTCCGCCGTCAGTTGAAGCATCACGGTGGAAAGGATTCGAAGCATCAGTTGTGATGTGTGTGAAGTTAAACTGGACGGCAGTCGGAGCAGGACTTACCTTCCCAAAGAGTCTCAGGTGAGATGTCAGCATGAGGCTGTTTCTGAAACAAAAAGAAGTGATGTTAAACTCTTTCTCAGGTGTTTCAGCTGATGCCTGAAAGGAGTTTAAGTTTTAACATAAACACAGAAAGGAGTTGAAGTGTCTCTCTAAGATCTTTGTTTATATGAGACTCAGATTTTCTTTCATGACAGTGAGACATGGACAGTTTATTACTGACAGTAGTTTAAAGTCAGTGAGACATCCTGAAATCTAGAATGAATGAAATGAGAAATGAAATGAAATTATCTGCACGTCAGCTTATAACTGAAACCACAAACACCGTCCAGGGACCTCCATGTTAGCCTCCGTACGACAGCGAGCTCAATGTGACCAGTTTTTTACAAAATAACGTGAACAACCAACAAAAAAAAATCAAATGTGAGCAGCAAATCTGAATCACTCAGGCTCGCAGTGTGAACGCTGCTCTGTGTAACACCTGAAAGGATCTGAAGCGCAGGCTGAAATGTAAGGAGCTGTCAGTCAAACCGTTAGCATTAGCATAGCATAACACTGTATGAAGCTGAGGTGCCAGTTGAAGGCTGAGTGCTGAAAGCAGCTGAAGTGTCCATTTAAGCGGAAAAGCTGTGAAAGAGTCGATCATTTGTTGAACTGATCAATCGTTTTATGTGTGTTTGTGACGTAATGATCTGGATCCTGTGAGCTGCTGCTGAATCTTTCTGGACTAAACGAAGAGCTTGAATCCTTTTAACATGTTTTTTTATTTGTAATAAATACTTGAATACTGCGAACGAGTGTAGGTGCTCCAGCATCTCTTTCTACTCGTCCGTCCCTCTGTTCACCTCCTCTGCTTCTCCTATTCAGCTGTTTACTGTCAGCAACTTTTGGAGAAGCGAGTTTGTGCCGCTGAAGAAGAAAAAGAGGTTTTCTCGGGCCCCCTCCCTCTCGCTGTGGTTCTGACTCCGTCTCTCCGCGGAGACACAATGGAAAGTGACTCATGTATGATTCACGGCGTCAGCGATCGCTCGCCGCCGAGCGCCGGGACGCTCGTCCTGGAACACAAATAGCATCCGAGCGAAAGACAAAAGCGCCCCTCCGCTGCCGAGGGTCCGCGAGTCGGATCGCGTGTTTAAAGACTCCTGCAGCGTGAGAGAAGGAGAGCTGCCGCCTCCTCATCAGCATTTGTTGTCTTATTTATCACCTTTAGACTGAATGAATAATTCAGCTGTCCTACATTTCACATCACAACACAAACATTTGAAAGCAGCATCACAGGATTCAAACTGCTGCAGCTCGTTATCGACGGGCCGACTGATCCACGTTACAAAACATGGAACAAAGAAGAAGCTCTGAAGGATCGTCTGAGAAATCATTCAGCTTTTATTAAAAACACATAAAACTGTCAGTGAGAGTCACAGATTTCATGGGAAAAGTTCATTTGTCCACAAAAACAACAAATGTTTTAATTATTTTAACAAAATAATTGAGAAATCAGGTTTTTCTGTCAGTTTGGTGGGTGACCCTGAATACTACAATACCCATGAGCCTCAGCTGCCAATGACCGAGGCAGGACCCTGAACGCATCATGAGGACAGAGCAGTCAGCCAGGATCGTCGTCGTAGCGTCACCACAGACTCGTGGTCGATGCTGGTGACGATGACGACGATGACGAAGAGGAGTTTCACATTGATCCAAACCGAAGAATTACTGAAACTGTGAGTCAGAGTCAGTCACCGACACGGTGAGTGAAGCTTCGTGACAGGAAGCAAAAGTTTGTAAAATCCTGAATGAAAAACATTTTTCATCATTGTAATAATTATTTGATACATTTTATTTTCCTCTTCACAGTTTCTTCTCAGACTAAAAGGATTACCTGTCACATTCATAAAAAGGTGTGTGTGTGTGTGTGTGTGTGTGTGTGTGTTGGGCAGGTCCTGGCGAGGCCTGATGTTTTCCACCTTCACACACACTCAATTATTCAGCAGTGAATTGTTGGGTTCAGCTGCAGTGAAGCAGCTGTCACCACGTCAGACCAGGGGGTGTGTGTGTGTGTGTGTGCGTGTGCGTGTGTGTGTGTGTGTAAAGTTACTTTGAATTTAAATCAAGCAAACTTGTGGCTTTTTTTTATCCCATGACAGCAAAAAAACACATTCATAAAAATAACACACACTCACACACACACACACTCACATTCACACACACACACACACACTCACACTCTCAGTGTTTCAGGGTGGACTGATGTGTCGGCGTGCTGCTCAGAGGGAGAAGCTGGAGGTTTCTGGAGCTGAAAGCTTGAACCTGGTTCAGGAACCTCTGGGTGAACCTGAACTCCACACCTGCAGAGCAAAGCAGCGCCCCCTAGAGGCTGCAGAGTTCTTTACAGCTTCACTTCATCTGTTCTCGGAGGACAGTTTTGCCTGAGGGGGGCGCTAGAGGGACCGAAACTCTTTAAAACTCATTTTAGTTTTTATGTCTCCACCCATAAACGATGGAGAGAAGACGAGAAAAATAAAGGAATTAATGAATCACATGTCGGCTGTTTTCAGTGATTCCCCCCACCTTAAAGGAACAGTTCCAGGGTCTGCACAGTCAACATGAGTCCTGTCGTCACAGTGAGCCAGAGGACGCACAGCCGGGCACAAATAAACGAGATATAACGTGTTAATCAGTGAGCTTCAAACAGAGTGGAGCTAGCTGTTTCCAGTCTTTGTGCTAAGCTAAGGTAGCCAGCCGCTGGTGGGCCGGACGCGCTGCATCCAGACGAATGTCGCTCAGGTTTTTGTGCTTGTTTCAGTGTCTTCTTCTTTTCTTTCCTCTGAATTAAGTTCAACCTTCGTTCGTTACGGCAAAAAGAATCTGCAAAGACTGCAAAGTAGGTTCGTTCTCCCAAATATCGCGTTTATCACTGAAGAAGACAAAGAAGACGACGACGGAGGAGACATCTCGTGTCCTGCTGTGAAACTTTACGAACGAACATTTGCAAATTCAGAGATTCTGGATTTTTAAATGAGGGTGATGTCATAAATTCTTAACGAGGTCACTTAAGTTTTTTGTGGAAAAAACACATCAGACACAAATTAAGATGTGCAGCGGCGTCTAAATCATCAATGCAGTGACAACGAATAGCTTCATTCCACAGGTTAGCTTAGCATTCGTATTTCACTCAGATGAATTAGTGATTTGAACACAGTGAAAATGACCTCAAACATCTCCGTCTCGCTCTTAATCTGTCTGTAATGAGAAGCCATGGAAACCGTCTCAGGAGGATGACTGGAGGTCAAAGCTTTGCTGCC
This sequence comes from Chelmon rostratus, assembly GCF_017976325.1. Lineage (NCBI taxonomy): Eukaryota > Metazoa > Chordata > Actinopteri > Chaetodontiformes > Chaetodontidae > Chelmon > Chelmon rostratus. The sequence continues at coordinate 815,144 of NC_055673.1, read as the reverse complement.
GTGGTAACCGTCTCTCAGGTGACAGGGTCACCTCTTCCTCCTGTCCCTCTCTCCTCTCTCCCTCCCCACCTCTCATTTCTTCTCCTGGTTCACTTCTGTCTTCTTCCTCCCATCTGCACCTCCTATTCCTCCTTTTCCTCACCCTGCTCCCTCTTTCCTCCTCATCAGCGGCTGATAGCTAACGTCTCTGCGGATGAATCCAAGATGGCGTCTGATTAGAATCAGTTCATTAGCAGCGTGGAGGATTAATTAACAATTAGCAGCTGATCTGAGCCGATCGACGCGCTGATATCGGTTTGATCCACAGTCTCACTTTCAGGTCTGAGTCAGTGGAGACAGACAAGCTTCAGTTCAGGGTTTCTCATTTCTTCATTTAGACCCTCAGAACACTGAAGTCTCGATATAAAACCTCTGTGAACGTTCAGCTGGACGATGCAGGTTCTCACAAATCGACAAGAACAGTCACCTGTGAAGACCTGCTGAACAGCTGATCCACTGCTCGCCGTTAGCTGCTCGTCGTTAGCTGCTCGTCATTAGCTGTTCATCACTAGCTGCTTGTCATTAGCTGCTTGTTGTTAGCTGCTCGTTGCTAGCTGCTTGTTGCTAGCTGCTCATTGCTAGCTGCTCGTTGTTACCTGCTTGTTGTTAGCTGCTAGTTGCGAGCTGCTTGTTGTTAGCTGCTTGTTGCTAGCTGCTCATTGTTAGCTGCTTGTTGCTAGCTGCTCATTGCTAGCTGCTCATCGTTAGCTGCTCGTTGTTAGCTGCTCGCTGTTAGCTGCTTGTTGTTAGCTGCTTGTTGTTAGCTGCTTGTTGTTAGCTGCTCGTTGCTAGCTGCTCATTGTTAGCTGCTTGTTGTTAGCTGCTCGTTGTTAGCTGTTTATTGCTAGCTGCTTGTTGCTAGCTGCTCGTCGTTAGCTGCTCGTCACTACCTGCTCGTCGTTAGCTGCTTGTCATTAGCTGCTTGTTGTTAGCTGCTCGTTGTTAGCTGCTCACTGTTAGCTGCTTGTCGTAAGCTGCTCGATGTTAGCTGCTCGATGTTAGCTGCTCGTTGTTAGCTGCTTGTCATTAGCTGCTCGTTGTTCGCTGCTCGTTGCTCACCGCTCAGTGCTAGCTGCTTGCTGTTAGCTGCTCATTGTTAGCTGCTCGTTGTTAGCTGCTTGTCATTAGCAGCTCGTTGTTAGCTGCTCGTTGCTAGCTGCTGGTCGTTAGCTGCTCATTGTTAGCCAGGTTTTCATGCACATTTTGAACTCTCATTTGAAAAACGCTCGTTGAGGCTTTTTTTTCTAAAAAGTGTTAATGAGCTAAATGCGAGATGGAAACAGCTTCGACACAGTAAACAAAACTCACCCGATCAGCTGTTTCTGCTACAAAACCAGAAGAAGAAGAAGGAGAAGAAGTTTCTGCTGTCGTCGTCTTCCCAGATATTTCCATCATGCTCTTCATCTTCATCTCTCAGGTGCTGCAGACGACTCGCCCTGTACTCTTCTTCTTCTGCTCTGTTTATTACAGCCATGTGTACCTTTGCTTTCCTGATGATTTTCTGAATGTGAACAGCTCCTGTTTTCCACCGAGCAGCACGACGGAGGGCAGTAAACATGATGAAGCCTCGCTCTGGTTAGCAACACAACGAGCTGCTATTTGCAGCGATAAAAGCGCCACGTGCTGCTTTCAGGGACTCGTCGGCCTGCTGGGAACTCGTTTTTTTTTTTGGAGAAACACACAGCAGATCATAAATAATGAAGAATGTGAATCTGGAGTTAAAGCCATCAGGGATCTGTGCGCTGCAGTAATCTAACAGCCTGACATATAAAATCTCTCCTGGGAATTATCCACAACTCAAACATGACACGTTTATCGCATCGTTTAAAGGTTTGTTTAAACTCCAGCACGAAGCACTTTCTGTTCTGAGAGGAGGCGACTTTTGATCTCAGCAGCTGACTCAGTAATCGCTGAGTCATGGTATCGATCCAGTGACCCTGCAGATCTACAGTATCACAGCCAGTGAGTCGGGAAACATCAGATTTATCACCGCTATCAGGTAGAGAGAAAAGCATCTCAGAGCGGAGAAGAAGAAATCTGAAGAGTCTGAAGTGAAGCTGGTCCAAAGATTTCAGGATTCATCTCTGGAGTTTTATTTCAGCACAAACTGAGCTGAGTTTTTCATCTGGAGGTTAAAATATTTACTACACATTTAATACAGAAGGGACACTGCGCAGGCAGGGGGAGGACTGAGGACAGGTGTACAGGTGTCGCTGGGTAACTGGATTTCAGTTCTGTCACTGATGGATTCCAGAGTTTCTGTGAGTGAAACAACAGAACACAGACACATGTCAGAGTTACAGATACAAAAATGTCTCCGCCTGTATGAGACATGTTTTCTAGTCCCTGTTCCTGTTACTGTTAGTGTTACTGTTATTGTTACTGTTACTGTTACTGTTCCTGTTACTGTTACTGTTCCTGTTCCTGTTATTGTTCCTGTTCCTGTTCCTGTTACTGTTACTGTTACTGTTCCTGTTCCTGTTCCTGTAACTGTTCCTGTTCCTGTTCCTGTTATTGTTACTGTTATTGTTACTGTTACTGTTCCTGTTACTGTTACTGTTCCTGTTCCTGTTCCTGTTATTGTTCCTGTTACTGTTACTGTTCCTGTTCCTGTTCCTGTAACTGTTCCTGTTAGTGTTCCTGTTCCTGTTTCTGTTTCTGTTCCTGTTCCTGTTCCTATTACTGTTAGTGTTACTGTTCCTGTTACTGTTACTGTTCCTGTTATTGTTCCTGTTCCTGTTCCTGTTCCTGTAACTGTTCCTGTTAGTGTTCCTGTTACGTAGGTTATGAAGCTTAAGGACGTTCAGTAAACGCTGACTTCAGGTTTCACTCGGGACATGAACAGCTGCCTCCTGGGTGGAAGTCCTGCGTCTGTTTGAGGTTCTCGCTCTTTATGCTACGTCTTTCTGTTGAGGACAGGCTCCTTTAATCTGGACTCCAGGTGGTCCGGATCTAAAAGTAAACACAAACCCCAGATTACTCCAACTGGAGCTTCTGTCCACTAACAGGACTGAATTTAAATTTTAACTGTGATCATACAAGACGCTCCAAAGTCAGGACTCAGAAACCGCCTCAGGCAAAGTCTCAGAAATCTCTGCTCATCCTGTAAAAACCGTCTGGAAGCATCTTTCTGTGGTTCTTCTGAAGCCCCGCAGCTTCTCCTCTGATCACCTGCCTGATGGAGAGGTTTACTGACCGTGTCCTGAAAGGTCAGTGTTGTTCCTGATGTGGGTCAAACTTCAAAAACACTGGAGCCTACATTTCCCATGAGGCAACTTCTCTATGACATCATCAGCCTTCTGTTCTCCCTCAGAGACCCAGAAGAGGAGGACCGTAAACTGACCTTCATCCTCTCATCGGTCTGTCTCTGGAACACCGATGTACAGAGCAGGAAAGTGGGACGTGTCCGTCTGTGTCAGCAGCTGAATGTTACATGTGAAAGTCGAGCATCGTGTCAAACATCAGGCAGAATCCAAACGTTCGACAGAATGTTCATAAATTTATGAAACGAGGAAAATGCAGCAGCAGAGTAAAGACGTGAGGGAGCGCTGAGACGCAGAGCTGATAAATTCAACATAAATCAAGTCAAACAGCTGCCGGCTACACAAACAGACGCTCCGGGCGACCACGAGGAGGAAAGGTTCGGAGCTGCGTTCGCCGCACTCGTGTTCGTTTTCCCCGACGCCGACCTGCTCGCGGCCTGTCCAGAACCAGTTTCAGAGGCGTCTCCGAAGCTGCTCGTCTGTTTCTGACGGAGGTCGGACAGGAAGTCCAGCACAGGAACCATGTATGGAATATTTGCTCAAATCTGATTGGACCACTGATACTACATTTGGCTCTGCTGGGCACTGATTAATTAATTGAACTGATTTATTAATTTGAATGAATTAATTGTTTCATGAGGAATCATTGCTGTAAACTAGAACTAATCAGACCAGAAATGACCAAAGAACTTATTAATAATAATAATTTCTATATCACTTATTGACTTTGGAACATTTATGAATTGAAGCCAGATTTGAGGACTAAGCTGGATCCCCACTGATCCTGGACCAGCCCCCTGGTTTGGTTCTTTAATATTTTGACTAATAAATATTTTCCGGTGAAGCAAACATCTTTGTTTCTCGTTTCTTTTCTTTCTAACCCTCGGAGTCTCTTCGTCGTCGGTGCAGCTCGTGTGTTTCTGATGACTTTCAGCAGGTTCGGGTTTATTAACGGCAGGTTGGCGTCGTGTCGCAGTCGCGCTGCCAGCGAGGGAACGACTGCCAATCTCCTGTCATTAGAATTCACTGGCAGCATATGATGAGGCCATATGGACTATTAACAAACCCAACCTCTCTGCAGACGGAGGGGGACGGGGGGGACGGGGGGGAGAGAGAGGAGAGGGATAGAGAAGGTGTGACCCAGCCATATGGACGAGGAAGACATAAAACGAAGAGAGATGGAGGTAAAGATGGATGGATTTGGCAGATCTTCACGAACAGTTAGCACGTCCTGTTAGCATTAATCACAGATGCAGAGATGAATATGGAGGATGGATGGATGGATGGATGGATGGAGGAGCTGTATGGAGGAAGACGAGAGGACATGAAGGAGGGATGAAGAGGGTCTTCACGTGGTGCGGTGCACCCTTGGGCGGCCATGTTGGAGGCGGTTAATTAGCTCTGTGACCAGCTGACGGTGTTCCTCAGGCTGATCCACAGGAAGGATTCACGCTGAGGTAAAAACCATCAGCTGACAGAAACAGAGTTCAGCTGAAGATTCAGTGATTTGATGAGAATCAGGAACCTGAACGATCTCTGGTTTCCGGACCTCAGAGGGACCCAGAACCAGAACTTGAAACCAGAAACTATTGAATATTGAACGGCAGCAGAAACTGTAAAAACATCAAACGAATCAGGAAACAGCGTCCAGCCTCCACCTTTTCGTCCACAGGTAAGAAACTCTAATTCAAAATCTCATTGACATTTTTAAGGATTTTTAAATGACAGAATTCAGTGCTACAACACAAACTTACCCAAAAACATGCTTAACATGTTTTTATCCAGCTTCTCTGGACAGAAGTGGTGGATTTTAGTGATCTAATAACAGTTCGCTGCTTGCAGACGGACTACAGATGTGATAATGTTAGTTGGAGGTTTTCAGCCGAGCAAACAAAGCACCAACACCGTCATGTTGACGAGCAGAGTTCAGCCGGCGGTGCTGCTGCGCTCCATCAGCTGAAGAAGCTTCGTTCTGTGGAGGAAGAGTCTCGGTGGAGCGATTTGTCGCGAGCAGCAGCCAGCGCCATCAGTCACGCAGAGAGATGGATGGAGGGACGGATGGACGGAGGCAGAGACGAAGCTGTACGAGCTTCGGCCATCTGGACCGTTAACGTCTCAGACCGCAGAGGGAAAGACGGAGGCGGCAGAGGGACGTAAAGACCGGAGGCCATATGTTCTTCCTTCAGCTCGGGGTGGAGGCTGCGGTTTGTTTCCATCCAGATGTGGAAGGAAACGATGCTTTCAGATGGAAACGGGGATTCTGTGAAGCTTCAGTCTGACGTCCTCGTATTTGAACTTTAATAAGTGTCTCTGCGGTGATGTTGGAAGCTGTCAGACACCTGAAACAAACGTTTCAAACGTTATCCCCAAATCTGTTCACCCTGAACGCACAGCAGAATAAGCTGGATGATGTGGAGATGCATCTTGTACTAGATGAAACTGTCTTCACACCATGTGGATGGAACTGGTTTTTAAGCCTCAGATACAGATTTTGACTTCCTGACTGACTTTTGTCATGAAATTGTCAGATCAGGACTCAGATCAGGACTCAGACGCAGAGATTTAACACATAGAGTTTGTAACCTCTTCGCTTCGTGCCAAACAAACAGGCTGTGAAACTATAGCAAGAACCGGAAATCACTATAAATACTAAATGAGGCGAGGAAATAAATCAGTACGGCTACAAAACTAGAAAACCAACCGCTCCCGAAGGAGGAAGAACACCATGTCTATGAGAAGGTAAACTGAACAACAGAAAGAACCGTGCTAGAAAAAACTACCAAAATAAAATACACTCGTAAAAAACGGAGGATCAAGAATCTAAATAACAAAATAATCAAACAGAAAATCACTTTTAACGAGGAAAAACAAATCGGCTAAGACATAAACTGGAGAAAGAAAACAGAAGCTAGGTTATGAAAGTTACTAACAAAAAACACTCAGGAAGAGGAACAAAGACTTACGAGAAATAACGCTAATGGACAAGACGGGCTCGAATCAACCAAAGGACAAAGACACACACTGACAAGGGAGACGCAGACTATTTAACACGTGGAGGGTAATCAGGAACAGGTGGAGACAACAGGTGATCAGGGCGAACACACAGGTGACACATGAGAAGGGGAAAGGGCTCTGAAACGAGATGAGAGTTAGACCTTCAAAATAAAACAGGAAATGATGAGACAAAAGCCCAAGACGAGACAGACCTCACGGTGTGACAGAAACCAGATCCTCTAAAAGCACCATGATGAACTCCAGCTGACCGGAGCTTCTGGACGACGCAGCTGATGACAGATGTGACAGCTCTCACACACAGAAACAGAACATCTGTCTCGCTCTCCAACACCACGACGACGGCGACAGCTGGCTCTGATTGGCCGAGACGCAGTGAAGGATGCATCTGTCTGTCAGTCTGTCCATCCAGAATCATTTTGTCTAACCTCTATTCTGAATAAAGGTTTGATTCATCATAAAAACACGTCGCAGCAGTTTAAATCACATACTCGACCTTTCAAACACGAAGACGAAGAAGACGAGACGATAATTTAACGTCTCGTCGATCAGATCAGCTGATGATGAAACGCGGCAGGTCGGTAATTCAGACAGCGGGTCTCAACCTGCTCCTCTTTCTCACCAACAGAGGTCTATTTCCTCTCCTCCTCCTCCCGCAGAGCGAGGGATGGACGAGGGGAGAGCCATCTGTGGAAGAGGTGCATGCTGGGAGGAGCCCACTATAGGACAGAAGGAGGAGGAAGCGAGGCAATGAGAGAGAGGGAAGGTGAGGAAAGAGGAAGGGAAAATGATAGAAGATGAGGAGGAAGAGTGAAGGAGAGGAAGAACGGATGATGGAGGGAAATGAGGAGGATGGGGACAAAGAAAAGGAAGAGAGGAAAGAAGCACCACAGGGGGGGAGTAAAAGGAAGTATTACATGAGAAGGATGTAGATGAAAGGAAGAAGAAGAAGAGAGGAAGTTGAGGGAAGGAGAACAAAGAATGAAGGATAAAAGGAAAGGAAAGAAAGATTGGCAAGGGGATGAGAGTAAAGGGGAGCGAGGGAAAGGAGGAAGAAAGATGAGGATGAGGGAAATGAAGGATGAAGGAAGCATACGTGGAAGGAAGGAGTTGGAGGGAAGGAGAGGAAAAGAGAAGATGAACGAAGAAAAGATGAGATGAGGAGAACAAAATGAGGAGTGAAGGAGAGGAGAGGAGGAGGGAAAACAGAGAACAGGAAAAAGGAAATGGAGCTAAAAGAAAGCAAGAGTAAGGAGGTGAAGTGGGACAGTTAGGAAGGGGGGGTGGAGGGATTTAAGGAGGGAACAATGAGAGACATGTGGAAGAAAAGAAGGAGGGAAGAAGAAAAGGAGGACAGGAAATACATGAAGAAGTAAGGAAAGGAAAGTTCAGAGGAAGGAAGGAGGCAGGATGCAGCGTCGACTTAATGAGTTAATTGTCCAAAGTGCTTTCTGCAGAGAGCGACTGTCCGGACGCCATCGTCTGCTCACCACGCAAAACAGGAAGTGGTTCACCTGTCCAGCTTCCTGTGGATCGACTGGCTCAGGTGATTTAACGGCTCACTTCAATCTAAGATGAACTTCCTGCTCAGGAGATCTTTAGATTTCTTGTTTTGAGCATTTGGTGTTTAAAAAACACAACTTCCTGTCCGACCTGATCAGTTTGGTGGTGGGCGGAGCTTCACTTCAGGTAGCGCCGTACCTTTAAATGTAAGCTCGGGTACTTTGATGACGTCTTAAAACAGACATTTAAAAGCAGTGAGGACCAGAATGTCCTCGCTACGATGGATTTAATCTGAACCCCCCCCCCCCACACACACACACAGTGAACACACACCTAGCTCGCGGCGTGCAGCCTCAGAGCAGTAATGGGGTTGTGACTCCATTATGTGTTTCTTTATTCACTAATCCAGCGTTTCTTCTCTGAAGCACCTCGAACACCTGACGGAGATTACCTGACGGAGGAGGAATTAAAGAGGACAAAGGACGGAGGACAGACGGAGCAGGTGATCAGCTCCAACTCCTTCTTCCAGCAGGAGATTTTGAATTTCCAGTTGGAATAAAAATGTGGGTCTGACTAACAAATAAATTCTTATAACCCCCCCCGACAGAAACACATTGATGTGATAAACATTTATCACATGAACGCTCTGAGCGGATTCCATGTGTGAAAGGTTTGTTTCAGATCAAATCAAACATGTTTCACATGTAGAGACGTGAATCTCACATGTTCACATGTCGCCACGGTTACACCGAAAACACTCAACACGAGCATTTAATGTTCGTTATTAAGATTTTACACACAAAGAGTTCATTAAATCAGACAGACAGACAGAGAGAGAGACAGACAGACAGACGGAGAGACAGACAGAGACAGACAGGCAGGCAGACAGACAGAGAGACAGACAGACAGAGAGAGACAGACAGACAGACGGAGAGACAGACAGAGACAGACAGGCAGGCAGACAGACAGACAGACAGACAGACAGACAGACAGACAGAGAGAGAGACAGACAGACAGACAGAGAGACAGGCAGATGTCCTCACAGTTTAGCTGCTGGTCCTCACAAAGTCACAAAAGTAACAACACACACACATGCTTTGTTTTTCAGGCCACCAGATGTACCAATGGACAGAAGACACACACACACACACACACACACACACAGACAGACAAACTGTCTATCTCCCCACAGTTGAACACCATCTGCATGACCATATGTCTGCTTCAACTCTGCAACTGTACACACACACACACACACAGACACACACACACACACACTCACACACACACACACACACACTCCTGAGGCCAGGTGTAAACAAGCTTGTCTCCCAGCAGATGTGTATTCTGTCATTCTGCATATTGTTCCACTAGACCAGCTCTGTGTGTGTGTGTGCGTGTGTGTGTGTGTGTGTGTGTGTGTGTGTGTGTGTGTGTGTGTGTGTGTCTGTGCGTGTGTGTGTTGTCAGCCCTGAGCCTCTAAACCCTTTCTTGGCTTCTCAGGACTGTCAGACATGCATTCACCAAACCACGCACGCACACACACGCACGCAGGCACACACACGCACGCACACACACACACACACACACAAGCACACACACACAAAGAGAGAGAGGTGACACTGAGCAGATTTTGACAGTAGAAGAAGAGGAGGAGGATTTTCTTCCCTTTCTGGAACTGAACTCACATCTTCAGTCAGATAACACACCTACACACACACACACACACACACACACACACACAGATTGTTGAGTGAGTTTTCCTGACTGTCTCAGCAGTTTCCTTCAGCTCGTGTCTGTTCTTCTTTGAGCTTCTGACATCAGGCGCGTTTAGGCCGCCGTCACTTTTTAAAGTGTTTATTGACGACACATTTTCCTTCTTTTGTTTTTCATCTCTCCGTCTGGATCTGACGGCAGACTGATGTGAACGATCAGGTGGGATTCAAACCAATGGGGAAACATATTACAGCACGAGTGATGCGGCGAGGAGCAGAGCATGCTGGGACTGGGGAATGAGCTCCGTGACGGGCCGTCAGTCAGAGAAGGCGGAGCCGACGGCGCTGACGGAGCGAGCATCCTGAGCACAGTCGCAGCCTCTCCGCCGCTGAAGTTCGCTCAGGCCAGAGGACGCCGCAGAAAGTTTCACCGCTGTGAGCGTTTGACATTTCTGGGACATTTCTGGCAGAGCGCCAACACTCACATGAAAACATGTTTTCATCTCCTGACAGGAACTCGCCAGAGACGACAGTGATAAACCGAAACCTTGCCTTAACCTAAACTTGGCCTTAACCTAAACCTAAACCTGGCCTTAACCTAAACCTAAACCTGGTCTTAACCTAAACCTGGCCTGAACCTAAACCTAAACCTAAATCTGGCCTTAAGCTAAACCTAAACCTGGCCTTAACCTAAACCTGGCCTTAACCTAAACCTAAACCTGGCCTTAACCTAAACCTGGCCTGAACCTAAACCTAAACCTGGCCTTAACCTAAACCTAAACCTAAATCTGGCCTGAACCTAAACCTAAACCTAAATCTGGCCTTAAGCTAAACCTAAACCTGGCCTTAACCTAAACCTAAACCTGGCCTTAACCTAAACCTAAACCTAAATCTGGCCTGAACCTAAACCTAAACCTAAATCTGGCCTTAAGCTAAACCTAAACCTGGCCTTAACCTAAACCTGGCCTTAACCTAAACCTAAATCTGGCCTGAACCTAAACCTAAACCTAAATCTGGCCTTAAGCTAAACCTAAACCTGGCCTTAACCTAAACCTGGCCTGAACGTAAACCTAAACCTGGCCTTAACCTAAACCTAAACCTAAACCTGGCCTGAACCTAAACCTAAACCTGGCCTTAACCTAAACCTAAACCTGGCCTTAACCTAAACCCGGCCTTAACCATCCAAACTCAGCTCTAAAGCTAAAGTTTATTTTGGTGGCACAAATTCTACCAAGTGGACCATCAAATGGTCTGAGAGGAAACTGTTTCAGGCTTTAGAAATCTGGGCCGTGACGGGAGATTCTGGCCAATCACAGGTCGTTTCAGAGGGGCAGCACTCCTATTGGCTGTTCTGCAGATACAGATGCGTGTGTTCGTCCTTTCAGCTGGTGAAAACCCGATGCAGCGGAGGAAAATCCTGCAGCTTTAGTGAATTTCTAACACTGAAACAGCCTGCAGTAAAAAACACGATGAACGGCTCTTCACCCTACAAAGGTTGTAAGAGTTGGTCCAGAGTTTGTTCCTTACAATGTCTTAAAACACATTGTGACCCTTAAATTTCATGCTTAACTACTGGGGGGGGGGGGGGGGGGGGGGGGGCAGCAAACCATGCAGGTCTCACAGAAACATGTTCAGAAACTAAGATGGTGTTCAGTCTTGCAGTATTTTGCTTAGTTGATGAAGTGTCGCTGGGCCGAGATGGGAAACAGGCAATCATGAACATCGACTGGTGAGTGGCGGCGGCTCGTACTGTTGCCGTGGTGATGCCCTGAAGTCTGGGTCTGCGTGACCTGAGAGACGCTTTCCATCGGCGGCGCGTGGAGACGGCAGGTAGGAAGCAGCAGATGCTGGGGTTGTGTTTGCAGCTCTGGAGGATGTGATGAGTCCGCTGATGTAGATTTAATGGACTGACTCCAGTTCAGTTTTTTATTTCTGTTTCTTCTTCTTCTGTGTTTCCTTCACAGCAGAAGAAGAAGAAGTGATTTACTTCCAGTCTTGTTTTGTCTGGTTTCAGTGATGCTCTGTCTGACCTCCTGATTTATACTCTGTCTCTTGAGTTAATGACCCCCCCGGTCACCCCTCCAGCACCTCACCTGAGGCCGATAAGACTCGGAGCGGGGTGACAGGCGGTTAGTGTTGTCGTTAACTGGTGAAGGGGGGGTGAAGGGTTGGAGCACGTTGAGCCTTCCTTCCTCTGCAGATCACAGAGTTAGCTTAATGCCTCGAATGTAAAATGTGAATGTAATTTGCAGTATTAAAATTTCATGCAGTCTCATTTCCATGTGGAAGACTGATCCCCCCCCCGCTGCTGCTCTCAGCTCTATCTTAATCTCGTACAGCAGAGACTCCTTGAAAAGTGTCTTTAAAAACCATTCTGACAGTGTTTACCCCCATTAGTGGAGCAAGTTGACAAACTTCATGCCTCCACCAGGAGTTTTCTTTTCACAGAAGCCCTCCCAAAAGCTCCCCCACCCACCCAAAACCAATTACCTCCAGCAGCTTTATAGCGCGGCTCATAATCCCAGAGCCCAGCAGATATGAGGATTCTCTTTCAGCTACTCAGCGTTATTCAAAGAAGAAGAAGAGGAAGAGCGTCTGAGGGCGAGCGTGTCCGATGAGACTGGAGGAGGAGGAGGAGGAGGAGGAGGAGGAAGAGGAAATGAAGCGATTCAATTAGAAAGGCGAGGACTCGATCGGGGGTCACCGAGGCGGTCTGAGTCGGACACCGCAGACAAATCTGCAAGCTCGCCGTTAATGGGTTTCTATTTTGGAGCTGAATTATGCCGTCTGTCTGCTCGGCCTCGTTCTGCCACTTTCTGAAGGGTTTAAACTCCAGAACGCTTTGTGGGCTCTGAAGACAACGCGGCACACAAAGAGGGGGTTTGGGCGACTTTTCTCCCAAATGGAAGATTAGAGCAGATTCATTATAGGACACGAAGCTGTTTGTTGTGACCCCGCAGAGGAGAGCTGAGATCATCCCCCAGGCCCGGCGTGATGAAGAGCGCCTGCAGGATGATAAATGGACTGCATCCCGACCACTCAACGCACGCCACAGTCACGGTGGTCACCTGCTCTGCCTCCTGAGCCACAGCCGCCGGACGCCAGACTGAAGTGTCTGTGGACTGTCGTCAAACGTGCTTCGGGTGTTCCCGTTCCTGCATGAGCTGTGTTAATGTTGGTGATCCTCTGGCTTCTCATGCAGCGCCACCATCAGGTTAACATTTAATGTGTACAACACTTTATGACCAAACGCCTGCAGAACGTTCTGATCAGCCTCAGCTGGCTCATGTTAGCATGCTAACACATGCACAACACATGTTAGCATGCTAACACATGCTAACATTATACCTGCACCCGGTCTGAGAATCCTGCCAACCAGCAGTAACAGGATGCATTTTCACCAGGCAGCTGTGATGAAGCAGGTGTGCTCACCTGCACAGCAGACCACACCCAGCTGTGATGTCTGGTGCGGTAAAAACCAAAACTGGCAACATTAGCATGGTGGCGTTGTCATTGTGAGCGTGTTAGCATGCTGATTTAGCTCAAAGCGCCGCTGCTGGCTAACTGTAGACTCTTGTTCCTCAGTGGTCCACATTCCGACAACTCAGACACCTTCACACCTTGAGGAAGTGCTGCGTTTGAAAAAACCCTGAACTTCCTGTGAAATGCTGACGGAGGACACGTTGTTATTCATGTGTGTGTCCTGCCTTCTGTGGACATGCTTCTGTGTGTGTTTGCATGTGTGTGACTGTTTTATCCGTTTCATGCTGCAGCTGATAGTGAACCTGTCAGGGCTGCCCCCCCCGACCCTCCCCTGCATGCTGGGTTTATTTCACAGAGACTTTAAACTGCGCTCAGGTCTGCCGCCTCGCCGATAAACACATCAATCTCCATGTTGGTAAATGAGTCGCCTCTGCCGTACAGTTTATCTCTGCGACACTGGAGCAGGGATGTATTTAATGTAGCAGAACAGACACAAACACACCTGAGCGAGACGACAGGAGCTCGCAGGCTGCAAACCATGCAGGACGTTAGATTACACACATCAGCCCGCGTGTCGGGTCAGAAACAAACAGGCCGAAAACGGTTTACAGCCACAAAAATGTACAAGCAGCCTTTCTGTTCCTGACCCTTCACCACGAGCGAGGGGGGAGATGTACGGTCTGCCCTGAAGGTGGCGCCAGAGAACACGTCAGTGCCTAAAACAAATTCACCTTCAGCAAGAAATACTGTCAACATGCAACACCTGCATCTTCAGACGTGTTGCTGAGTGTTTGTTTGACCTCTGCACAGATCGAAGCTACTCCCAGTCTTTGTGCTAAGCTAGGCTATCTAGTTTAGTTTATATTAGTGGAAGTATTCCTTTAAGCATTTGAACAAACAACTGTTTTTTTCACATCAGGACAAAAATCAGAATAAATGTGAGATAAAAGCGTCGGTGTGTGAGTGATGTTTGAGTTTAATCTGTTAACTGAATCAGAGATTTCTAATCTTTTGGGCGGGTGGCTGTCTCTCCGTGGTGAGGTTTGTCTCGTCTTGGGTTTCTTGTCTTGTCATTTCCTGTTTTATTTTGAAAGCCTAACTCTGCTCTCGTTTCAGAGCACTTCCTCATGTGTCATCGGTGCCTCAGCCTGATCACCTGTTGTCTCCACCTGTTCCTGATTGAGTTAAATAGTCTGTTTATTGTCCTCTTTGTGTTTTCTGTTCGATAGACATACGAAATTTATTATTAAATATCCTCCATGTTTTAGGAGTTTATTTTGATATCTTTATCAGTGAATTTCCTTTGTTGGTTAATTTTGGTCATTGTTACTTTTCCTCCCTCTGGAGCGAGTTCTGTTCTCTACGTTTTACAGCCTTGCTTCCTCCATTCTGAGCGTTTTTTTAAGTTTTCCTTTTCTTTTTGTTATGACCGCTAGTCTTATCTAGTCAGTCGCATTTCTCGGGTAATTCTTGGTTTCACGCCTTTCGAAGAGGTCTCTGGTTATTGTGTGAATAAATCTGCAAAACTTAAACTCCTGAGTCCTCATTGGAGTCCCGGGCTGACGGTGACCCTGAAACTAACGACAGGTCACAGGTTGAGTTCATTGGACTCGAGCAGGACCTGGTGGAAGGGTGATGATATGATGAGTTAAACTGATGTTGCAGTGATTTGTGCAGCAGCTTGTGATCTCTGTGGGTGATGAAACCACTGATTTACTCGCTTGATGCTTAAATCGAGTCATGGAACGGAACAATCTTCATCAAACCGTCGACCGTCGACAGTCTCTGCTGCAGTTCCTCCTCAGCAAACTGTGACTTTGCTTTCCTGAAAGAAGCGACTGAAATAAACGGAGCAAACATCACTTCCTCTCCACCTCTGCAGCGACCGCCTCCGTTTAACGTGACTGACGCTCTGCCGCCGCCGAGGGAACGATTCCCTCCACGCGTTTCCCCCGCGTGCCGCCGCCGCCGTCCCGCCGTTTTGAAGCTCGCATCCGTCTCCGGCTTTGTCTCTCCGTCCTGACAGCCCAGAGACCGGCTGTCACCGCCGCTGTCAGCCCCCCTTCAGGAACACAAACAACGGCGCGTGACAAACTCAGACAGACACACACTCCCTCTGCTGCTCGCCG
>NC_055673.1:787500-797500 GCF_017976325.1 Chelmon rostratus | reverse complement strand
ACACACACACTCACACACACACACACACACACACACACACACATAGCTATGAGCTGATATCGATGAAGACGAGCTGCTCGGTCTCATTCAGATGTTTCAGCAGACGTTCGGTCTCACGAGCTTCTTCTTCTCTGACTTTGACTGAAATCTTGTCAGCAGGTAAAGGTGGGATGAAGCTGTTGGATAAAGAAAAGCCCTGAAAAGTACCAGGATGTTAGTTTAATCATCATTCAGTGACTTTTATTCTGCTGGCAGGAACAAAACGTCACCACTTCCTGTCTGTTAAAGAGAACAACTTCATTTTCTTCATATTTCAAGAGGAACACTTGACTTTCCAAGAAAATTCTGTTTTTTCAAACAAGCCTCCTTCCTGTCTGAAAAATGTCCTCATTTCCAAAGATTCTTTTCGTTGTCATGACAACAGCCATGTTTCCTCAGATGTTCCTTCTTTCCTAAAATGTGGCAGCACGAAACGGAATAAAAAAAAAAGAAAGTTGCAGGTTTTTAGATGAGAAGGCGTTCAGGACAAAGCGACCAATAAAAAGCCGCGTTGCATTGTTCCTCCACAGAATCGAGGTGGTCCGTCGGCTCAGTGGAGCCCCCTGGTCTGCCCGCCAGCAGAATAAAGACATCAAATATTCCTTTGAAGGATCCTAATGTGAGGTTAAAGCCGCCATCAGCGATCATTAACTCTGAGTGAAGAACTTCTTCAAAGCTTCGCTCTTACAGGCCGAAAGGCTTCTGGGAAACCTTCTTACCTTCAGTTCTCACTCAAGATCTGGCTTCAAGACTTTTTGGTGAGTTACAGTTTTGGTGTCAGTTCCCAGAAGCAGAAATATAAATCCAGTGTTTTATAATAAATACAGTTTGGTAGCTGTGTCATGTGTCATGTCACAGAGGAGACAGGAAACACCTCGATGAGCTGACCGGCGTCTGCAGCAGCTTCACTGGACAGTCTGGACCCGAGGGGATGGAGGACGTACGAAATTCATGCTTTCCAAAAAAATGTCCTCACTTTCCCCAAAACGTCTTCACGTTTCTGCCAAAAAATGTCACATTAAAGGATAACTTTCATTTTTCACAACTTGGACTTTATTTGTAGCATTAAATACGACCATTTACTCCCCCAGACAACTTTGGTGGCATTTGGAGTCGTTTTGAAGAAATTAGCCCCAGAGGAGCGGCGCGTATATCCGTATAATGCGAGTACTCGGGGCATCCATGCGCAGCCTCTATATAACACATAATCTGCAGAAACTCGTTCATATTCCAATATTTAGTTCTGATATGCTGGTGCTATTCCCCTCTGAGCCCGTGGTGGCATGTTATCAACATCCGGCGTCTCTAGGCAACTACCTCTGACGTGGATGATGTCATTACCGAACGCCGCGCGCTGCGAGCAGCCGGCCACAACACGGCTGACTCTGCGGCGGTCGGCCACGAATACGCAATAACGAACCACAGCTGTGCCAAACTACAGCTAAACTAGCCGACTGCCGGCTCAGAGGGGAATAGCACCAGCATATCAGAACAAAATATTGGAATATGAACGAGTTTCTGCAGATTATGCGTTATATAGAGGCTGCGCATGGATGCCCCGAGTACTCGCATTATACGGATATACGCGCCGCTCCTCTGGGGCTAATTTCTTCAAAATGACTCCAAATGCCACCAAAGTTGTCTGGGGGAGTAAATGGTCGTATTTAATGCTACAAATAAGGTCCAGGTTGTAAAAAACCAAAGTTATCCTTTAAACAAAAAGCGGTGACGTCTTTATTAACCAACAGGAACGAGAGCCGCCGTGAGATAAACGATGAAGGCACAGAAGAAGAAAGAAGGGACCTGAAAAACCTCTGTGAGGCAAACACACGTCATCATCATATTTAAGGCCTGGAATGAAAAACTGGGTCGCCGCCTGCTCCGATGGATTCACACGGTTCAAATCTTCATAGCAACAGAGAGTAGCGACATGAGCGTGTTTCCTTCCAACCACAGCGACCAACCAGACTGAACCGCCTCCATTAGCATTGATATTAGCATGGCATTAGCATGTCTGCAAACACTTTGATTACAACTAGCTGAAAACTTCTCTTCTTAATATATTCTGGGATGTAAAATCTGCCTGACAACAGTTCATTCTGTACCAACAACACCAGCGTGGCGTGCTGTATCGTCCCCCGCCTGCATCCAAAGTCCTGTTTAGCATACAGCGCTGTTTGTCTTTGATCCTCCGGTGCCCTGACCTGCTTTAGATCCTGGTGAAACCCCTCATTACAATATCAAAGTTAATCTCTTTTACCCCCAAACTCGTCTTCTGAGGGCTGAGGCAGAGTTTTACCTCCTCTGCAGCGATGCTTCCCGGAGGAGAGAGCTGCGAGCTCGGAGAAAACTCCAGAACAACGAGAGAGGAGGAGGAAGAAGAAGAAGAGGAACGCTGACACAGTCAGGCTCTGAAGTTTGAGTTTCATCTAAATGAGCAGGACTGGATCCTCTGTGGGGTCAAAGGTCAGGAACGTGGACTGAAAGGTGCAGATACAGGTCAGGGTCTTACTGAGCAGGTGAAACGTGAATCTGTGACGAGGCCTGCAAACACAAGTTTAAGTTCATCCTTGAGGCTGACGATGAACCCTGATGACTCATTTTTGTTTCACATAGTTAATGGATACTTAATTATTTGGCTCCTTTTCTGTGTATTTTAAAGTATTTGATTCTTGGAGAACAATTAGGGGCCGGTGTGTAGGAGTTTATTTTGCTTGTACTCATATTTTGTTGTTTTCTGCATTTTGTGAGATTGCGTCCTCTATAGGTGGTGAATGGTGCCACCACCACCGGGTAAATGGATGCCTATTGCGCATGACTGTAGGAAGGCAGGCGGCAGGATACAGTCATTGACCTCGCCCGCCTACGACGCACGCTGCTCACCTGTGCTGAATATTGTCTTGTAGTTGTGCTATTTACTAAACTTTATCTTTTGCATAGCACTGCATCCTTTTGTTTGTATTTTCTTTTATTTGTAATAAAATCGGCAACAATTCCAGCCAACCAGCTCGTTGGATTATTAAGGGTGTGAGTCTGACACTGAAAACAGAGCAGAAACATGTGAATGTTTAACTCTGAATGTAACATCTGTGCTAACATGTTCACTAAACGCTTTTTTTTCTCTGAGCTTTGACGTCTTCACAAGTCATGCTATCAAACTCTCAAACGCTCATTTCCAGGTTTGTGGCGGCTGATAATCCACCTCATTCTCTGTCGGGCAGAACTGACTCGTTTATACAACAAATTAATATTTGTACAACAAAGTGAATCATCCTCAAGCACAATCCATCCTCCAACGTCTGCCTGGACGGTTTAACGTCTGCCTGGACGGTTGAGATGATAAAATCCTGACGGTGACTCTGGTGGTTTTGGGGGTTTTGGCTGAAGGACGGTTTGATGCCGCGGCTCTTCATCAGAGAATCAGGTCAGCGGGAGCGTCTTTGATGTGCAGATGTTTGGTTTGTTCTGCTGAGGAGAGAATTAAAAGCAGCAGGAGGGAATTAAATCACCTTCAGCCGTTTAAACAAACCCTCTTCAGAATTCAGCTCATAATAAAGTCAGAAACCTTCTGCGGTCTGTTAATATTTCTCTCTCACGGTCTGTGTCAGATTTCATCACAAAACAGATCAGATTAAACATCAGAGTCCACTTAAAGGTGAGAACTGTCCACCTGCCGAGGGTCCTTCCAGACGACGTTCCCCTGCTAACTGCTGCTAACTGCTGCTCACTCTACTTTCTGTCGTAGCTTTTCGCTGCTGTTTCTAGCTAGCTCAGTTAGCCATGCAGCTAGGGGTCTTGTTAGCTATAATAATTATAATATAATAGGACCCCTAGCTGCCAAGGGCTCAGAGCACCGGGGGCAACAGAACCGGATCACTACCGAACACATCCTCTGAGACCGACCGAGGCCAATTCAACAACAGGTAAAAGAGCACCGAGGTGGTTTACAGCAGCTCCGAGCAGGAGGAGACGGTGGGTCATCAGCAGCGAGAGGAAAGCGTAACGTTTTCACATTGTCGGATTGTTGGAAACGTGACAGACGAGACGGTTTGATGAGTTTTATTTTGCTTCTGTCGAGTTTGTTTTACAGTGAGTTAACTTTCGGCAGTTCAACTCGTCTTCAGTAAAAGAGAGAAACTTGAATTCAGAAGGTGTTCGGTTGGATTTTTCTGTTTAATAATGAAAACAAATGTTAGAATATTTCCTTTCTGGACATTTATGAGTTTATTTTGTTGATTTATTGGAATAAAAGCTGAGAGAACTCGTGAAATGTAACTCACATTCATCTCTCAGCTATCAGACTGTCGCCTCCTCTGGTACAAAGTGGTACTACAAGACAGGACGTGCTGCAGCTAGCTGTTAGCATGCTAACTTCGCTGTGTAACACAACACACAGACGTGTTTGACATCAGAACTGTTAATCTTCACATTCTGTTGATAATGTTCTGCTTTTTATTTTTAATGATATTCAGTTTTCAGAGTCATCACATTATTTTTGTCTCGTCTTCATTCTTTAACTGTCGTTTAAATGTTCTGTCAGATTTATTTTCAGTTTCTATCTAAGCTGAAAAATCTCACAGTAACAGATAATAAGAACGACCATGACTGCAGTCAGCTCAGGTCGTCTGGAGTGACAAAGACGAGGTCACGACGATGCTGGTCACATGACATACTGTCGTTTATCTGTTTGAGCTTCAGATGGAAACACTGATCTCAAATTTACAGACGTTTTTACTCCAGCTGAGCTTTAAATTAACCGAGTTTAAACTGTCTGAAGGAAGGAAGGAAGACAGAAGGAAGAGGAGAGATCTGTTTTTATTTCAGAGATGGTCATTTCACTTCCTGCTGTGTTTCCTCTGACGCTTTAACACTCACACACACACACACACTGACACACACTGACACACACTGACACACACACACACACTGACACACACACACACTGACACACTGACACACGCACACACACACACACACACCCACACACTGACACTCACACACACACACACACACACACACACACACACACACACACACTGACACACTCACACACACACTCGGCCCCCTGCATGCTAACGAGGCAGCGGCCCACAGGTGAAGCTAAATATGGTTTTAATGAAGAGAGCAGCTCTCTGCAGCTTCATCTCCTCCTCCTCCTCCTCCTCCTCCTCCTCCTCCCTCAGAGAGAGAGGGAGCTGAAATAATCTTCATCCTTTCCAGATGAACTTTATTTACTGCTGCTGAGTAATTAGTAAAGTAATGTGATTACTTTTCCAGCGAGTAATCTGTAATTGATTACTTCAGATAAAAAACATGGCTGACTGAATGACCACATCAGACGCTCAGCAGGAAACGCTCCTGGAGGAATTCAACACTTTACTGGAAATACAGCAAAGAGCCTCGATAGAAAACACTTTGACGAGCAGTCGCAGAGTCTGAGACGAAGACTCTGACGATGTCCTCACCGCTGGATGTCCAACACTGTTAGCACGCCAGCATCGTTAGCCGATAGGTTCGTCTTTGTTTATGTGAAACAGTCCAATTTAGAGCTGAAGGAAAGCTCGACTGACACTACAGACCAGTCTGAAATATCTTCAGCCGCTGGTGACCCGTCTGTTTGGATATGCAGTGCATTGTGGGATACTCAGCCCCTCTTGACCCTGGACTCTGAGCCCTGATGGAAAACAGGACTTCTTTTAGCTCCAGCTGTTCATCCTCTGCAGCTGCTGGAGGTCAGTTTGTCACATGTCCAGACTTTCCATCAGAGTAACGTTCATTCCAGATACTCTGTACAGCCTGTGGAGCGAAATGAAATATCTCTCAAATTAAACACAGACGTAATTACACAGCGCTGAGAAAGTCAAGAGTCCAGTCATCGGTCAGGTAAAATGACTTTAAAGTGATTAAATGAACCAAAACCAGCAGCCCAGCAGGCAGGCGAGGGTTAAACCACAGTGGACAGGATGCACATGAAGTAATGTGGAAGATGGCAGAAGCTGCAGGGCAGGTGGGTTTACACCAGCGGAGGTGACTGGAGAATGAGCAGCAGGTGTGCAGGTGGGTGTGGCCATCAGGTGATTGGAGAATGAGCAGCAGGTGTGCAGGTCCAGACAGAAGCTTCACTCATGTCAGACCTCCTGGAGGCTTCACAGTCACGTCACTTTGCACCATGTGCAGTGTATTTCTGCAGTTTCCTTTGTGTTGGTGGAGAATCACAAACTGATAAACCCTCAAACTCTCAGATCTGTTGCTCAGAGTGAAAGTCCTGGACCTTCACACCGTACCTGAGGTCCGGTCCAGTCCTGCTGACGCTGTCAGACTGCTGGTTTAACTGCCGACTGTCTGTTTCAGGTCTGTGAGAGAGCGACTGACCTGCTCATCCAAGCTGATCAGTGACCTCTGTCGTGTGTTTGGTTCAGATCGACTCTTCACATCAGCACAGCCTTTAGTTTAAACTCGGGTTTATGACCATTTGTTTGCTTAAATTTCTGAATCTGAACTAAAACCACATTAAATTTGGTTCCTTCTGTTCCCGTCTGTGTTGATCTCTCTCTGTTTACTGACTGATGCCCTCCTGCCTGACCCTGCGACCTTCGACCCCGTCAGATCCCCCCAGTCCGGCTGGTGGAAGTGTTTATGTCTTCGGTTCTCAGGGAAGTGGATGTGGGTGTTGGCAAACGGCCACGACCTTCTTCTCTTTGTTTGTTTGCTCTCAGTGGAGGAATTTAACTGTCGACGCTGCTCTGAAAACTGAAAACACTTCCTGACGGAATTTCACTGAATCTCTTTTATCATTAAGAATATATTATTATATATATTAAATATAATATTTATCCTGGATAGCCTAGTTCTTTATTTTTACTTCACTATTTTTTCTTATATTGTTATTTTGTATTGTATTTTTACGTCCTTCTTGAAAAGGTTCATGACTTGAAGTAGTTCTTGCTCTTTTTTGCCCTTGATCTATCTATCTATCTATCTATCTATCTATCTATCTATCTATCTATCATATGAAGCACACAGTCAGATATTTACTGTCAGACATGCAGCCACCTGAGTGAGTTTTAAGTAGAACTGAACTGTGAGGAGGCTGCAGCCTTTTTCCAAAGTGTCCTCACTCTCCATCACAACTTTCTCAGCCTGTACTGACGGAATGTGCCAACTTTCCTAAACGTTCACATTCTTCACAAATATCCTGACATTAGAATATACACAGAGCGTCCACAGCTTCCAAAGACGCTCTGCCTCCACAACCTTCTCCACTTTCCTCCTCACTGACCAACATGTCCTCACCAAAACAAAAGTGTCCTCGCTTTCAAGGTGTCAAACCTGGTCCTCACAAAGATAGAAGTACATGAACTGGGTGAGTGTGTGTGTGTGTCAGTCCAGGTCCTGGGAACCAGCAGATCTGGAGCTCCAGGGTCAGAGGGAGGCTGTCTGCTGAGCTCTGGCCAGGGAGAAGAGCAGCTCAGTGGGGCTGAGAGAGGAGTGAGACCCCCCTGACGCCATCTGGAGCTCCTTTGTCTCTCTGCCTGTCTGTCTGTCTGCCTGTCAGTCTGTCTGTCAGTCTGTCTGTCTCTCTGTCAGTCTGTCTGTCTGTCTCTCTGCCTGTCTGTCTGTCTGCCTGTCAGTCTGTCTGTCAGTCTGTCTCTCTCTCTGTCTCTCTCTCTGTCTGTCTCTCTGTCCGTCTCTCTGTCAGTCTGTCTGTCTCTCTGTCAGTCTGTCTGTCTCTCTCTCTGTCTCTCTCTCTGTCTCTCTCTCTGTCTGTCTCTCTGTCTGTCTCTATTAATAGAAACACAGAACATCAAAGCTGCCTTGCTCCGGGCATCAGAAAACTGATCACAGTCCTCGTCCACATCGTCACAAATCAGCTGTGACCTCACAGCTCTGCTGCCTCTGACCTTTGACCTCCTCACAGGGGGGTGGGGGAGGGGAGGCAGAATTTCCTCAAAGGCAAAGCAGCAGAGAAAAGAAGCGCTCCTCTCTGCCGCCGTCAGTGAAAAGCAGTTTTTCTCTCATTTATTTCTTTTCCTGCAGATCAGCTTGTGGCGTTTTTCTGAAACGAGAATCAAACCGGAGCGTCTCCCTGCAGGGATCAGCAGAGGTACGCGTGCTGTTATTAGAACTGTTTCAGTCCAATATGTGAATTCACACACACAGTTTGTACAGCAGCTTTAATCTGCTCTCAGGCAGCAGGAGGGAAAGCCCGGAGAGACGACCGGAGGCGGCAGAGCAGCCAAACGAGAAAGAACAAGTTCTTTCCACAAACTCTGAGCAGCATTTACAGCTTCAGAAAAGGAAAATGGAAGAAACAGTTACACTAAAAGATGTAATTTTCTCAAACTGCTCGTTCTGCGCTCTTCAGCAGACCTGATCGGTCTGACTGGACTGGGGGGCAACAGGGGTCTTAGTCCTGGACCCAGCAGGAAGACGCTGATCTAACAGTGAGCCAGCACACATCCGATAGGCTCCACCGTCAGGCCTGCACACGGTCAGTGCTTCAGACTGCAAACGCTGTCAGTGCAGGCGTCTTTTCAATAAAGATCTTTTTGAACATTGATTGACACCATTCATCGTTTATTTGTAACAGTCAACAAAACCTTTTCCAGCTGCTTCAAACAGGAGAGCAGAGGATCTGATGACATCACCAGCCAGCTGCCCAACCAGCACTCGGCGTGCATGTGTGCGTGCGCGCGTCTGTCTGTGTGTGTGCGTGTGTGTACATGCATTTCCTTTTGTCTGAGCAAATGTGTGTTTTCGTGTCCGTCCTGCATCCAGTGCGCTGTGGAGGAGACAAACAGGCCAAGAGATGTAATTAAACTGAGCTCTGTGGTCTGTGTGTGTGTGTGTGTGAGAGAGAGAGAGAGTGTGTGTGTGAGAGAGTGTGTGTGTGTGTGTGTGTGTGAGAGAGACAGAGAGAGAGAGAGAGAGTGTGTGTGACAAAGTGTGTGTGTGTGAGAGAGAGAGAGTGTGTGTGTGAGAGTGTGTGTGTGTGTGTGTGAGAGAGAGAGAGAGAGTGTGTGTGTGAGAGAGAGTGTGTGTGTGAGAGAGAGTGTGTGTGTGTATTGTGTGTCTGGTTTTGTGCAATTATGTTGACACCTCCAGCTACTGCTGTCATGTCTCTGTGAATTCACTGAACAGCAGAATTTTGGCTTTGTGTGTGTGTGTGTTTTTGTGTGTGTGTGTCGGTGTCTGTGTGTGTGAGTGTGTGTTTTTGTGTGTGTGTGAGTGTCTGTGTGGGTGTATGTGTGTGTGTCTGTGTGTGTGTGTGTGTGTTATGTTCAGGCTCCACATCAAAGCGTGGTAGAAGTAACTTTCACTCGTGTTGGTTCTCTGTGTTCAGAGCTGCTGGTTGTTTTCTGCCTCAGACAGTTTGAAGTTTTTGCTTCTTCCCAGTGTTACAGCTGTTTGCTGTTGCTCCTCGTGTTGCTCCTCGTGTTGCTCCTCATGTTGCTCCTCGTGTTGCTTGTGTTGCTCCTCGTGTTGCTCGTGTTGCTCTTGTCGCTGCTGTTGCTCAGTATTCAGGCAGTTTGCTGCAGTTGCTTTGCTGCTGGTACCATTAAAGTTTGAGATTTCAAAGCTTTAGTCGTCTGTTATCTGAGGATTTTGGAGCATAATGAGTGAAAAGAAAGAAAACAATACTGCTGTTTGTTTCACTGGCGTCTAGTTTTGTCTCACTTCCTGTTTTATTGTGAAACCCTGACTCTTCTCTCTTTTCAGATCCTTGACTTCCTGGTGTCCTTCCCGCCTGTCTGATTGTCTGCCCCGCCCTGATTGTCTCCCCTTGTCCTGTGCCAGATTGTCTTGTTACCTTGGTGTACATGTCAGTCCAGCGTTCTGTCCTTGTCAAGCGTTTGATAACCTCGAGAGCTCTTTTATTTTCTAGTTTTGAGGATATCCTAGCCTTAGCATCTTGTGTTTGTGTTTTTGAGCCTTTTGTTCCACATTCTTGTATCGAGAT
>NC_055673.1:762500-782500 GCF_017976325.1 Chelmon rostratus | reverse complement strand
TTCCCTGGACAGACATGAAAACTGTCACACCGCGGTGAGGTCTGTCTCGTCATGGGGTTTTTGTCTTGTCGTTTCCTGTTTTATTTTGAAGGTCTAACTCTCCTCTCGTTTCAGAGCACTTGCCCTTCCTCATGTGTCCCGTGTGTCCGCCCTGATCACCTGTTGTCTCCACCTGTTCCTGATTACCCTCCACGTGTTCAATAGTCTGCGTCTCCCTTGTCTTGTGCCAGTGTGTCTTTGTCCGTCTGCGATTCACCCGAGCCTGTCTTCCCCGTTCGTCCTTGCCACAGCCACAGTATCTGTCTGTAAGCTCTTGTTTCCTCCTCGTGAGTGTTTTTGTTTTGTAACTTTGATCCTAGTTTCTGATTTACTTTCTTGTCTTAGACTTTTGCTGAATTGTTTTCCTCTGATTAGAGTGATTTTCTGTTGTTTCTGTTTTTGTGCTTAGCTTCTAGTTCCTCTGTTTTTTAGGAGTGTATGTGATTTCTTAGTTTTCCTTACCTAGTTTCGTTAATCCTAGTTCTTAGAGTTTTCCTCCGTTCGGAGTGTTTTTCGTTTGTTATTTTATTATCACAGTGTTTTCTAGTTTTTCCTCTTAGTGAGCATTTTGTGTTTCTTTGTTAGCTTCTCATCTTTGATATTCCTAGTTATAGCCTTTGTGCCTGGTATAAATTATATAGCCTATTAGTTTGACACTCAGCGAAGTGGATCTTGGGTTGAGTTAATAAAGATCTGTGAATTCAAATCTCTGCGTCTGAGTCCTGATCTGACAAAAACATACCAGGAAGACTGAAGACATGCAGCTGAGAACAAGGACAACACAGAATGCTAAACGCTGAACTGATAAGACTTAATTAATCACTTCACTTCACTCCTCCTGGTTCTGATGTTTTTATTTCTTGCAGTTTTTTCAGATTATCTAATTACACATAATGAGAATATAAAGAAACCTTTCTGAGGATGAATAACGGCCTTTTTCTCGTCCTTCCTGTTAACCTCCCTCCTCCCTCACAGCCGTCCTCGTCGTCTCTGCTGCCGTTCGGTGTATTTCATTGGATTGTCGGGCTCCTGCAGCAGGCGGCGTGGCGGCAGCTGCAGGTTGAGTCTCCTTCATTCAGAGGAAGTGGAAGCCCAGCGAGCGGCCGCCGTCACGCTGAGAGACCCGCAGCTTTTCAGTTTACTCAGCAACAAAATAATCCTGCGGCCCGAACCAGACTGAGAAAAACCAGCTTTCACTCCGTTCTAATAAATACGCCTGAGTCCCACACAGAGACGGACTGTCCTACGGGTCAGAGGTCAGCAGGACCCCGCAGGAATTCAACCAATGAACAGCCAGAAGAAGAAGAACTCTTCAGTTTACTTTAGGATTTAAAATCCTGCTCCTTTTAATCACAGCAACCTTTACAGTGTTCTTTATAGAACCGCAGCACTTTAACAGCTTTACACAGGAAACAAGACAAACAACGAACTCATGTCACGACGAGGAAGATAAGAGTAATTAAAGCATTAATCATGGTCTTCCTCAGCAGATGGAGTCGAGAGCTCAGTGTCTCTAAAACACAACACACGTTACTGTGGGAACGAAGGAGGAAACCCGCTTTGAGAGACACCAGGGTGCATGTGGTCCAGGTCTAACGTGGACCACAGCGGCTGATCATGATGCCTCCTTCTTCAGCATTTGGATGATGTGGAAGCAGATCAGTTTTCCCTCCTTCAGGATGCAGCAGCTGGTGTGTTCTCTGACAAAAAGAAGTCAGCTCAAAAGCTCTTCATAAATATAAGAATATTACGAGCTAAGAGAGTGAGAGCTCTGTCCTGGAAGCAGCATCGGGCAGTGGTTTGCCACTGGGAAAAATAACGTATACTTTAAAAGATAAGCAAGAAATGTTTCAGAAAGTGTGTGTGTGGGGGGGGTTATATTTGGTATATTAAGAACAAAGATTTGTCTAATTTGCTGAGTGAAACTGGGACAACATAACTCCTCCCAGTACAGGACCACGATCAGGAGCTGCACTTTGTTTTTCTTTTCCATTTCTTCTCTCACCTCATGGTCTCAAATGCAGTTTTTGAATGTACCTGTTTTCATTGATCTCTGTTCACTTTAGATTTGCACTTTTTCACTGAACTCGTGATATTTACTGGATGTTCTCATTTAATCAACAATGTCACAGTTTAGTTTGATAAGCAGGCCTCTCTAATCTGTCATGTTAGGTTTGTTGCAACAGATACACGCCTCAATGACAACATCCACTCATCTTTTATATCACTTTTCAGTAAGTTCACATGATCAGTGGCTGGCCTGTTCATGTCAGATAACTGGCCAATGAGACTCGGTCCGTGCGGGTCCAGCCTCTGTACGGGGCAGTACCAGCCCAAGAAGATAACTGTGAACCACACCCGGGAATCGGGGCTCCTTCTGACAGAGATCCTGTGAGAGCTCTGTTACTCTGAGTCCAGCGCTGCCTTATTTTACCTGTGAGCTAAATAAATTCTACATCTGTGAACCGAAGATGTCTTCGGCTTGTTCTTGGGCTTCCAACGAAAGAATCGGGCTAACATACTAATGTCTGTTTATTTGGTTGTGAACCGTTAAATATGTGTGTTTAACCTTGATATATCTGCACAAAACTTCAATAAATATATTGTTTAAAAAAAAAAAAAGAAGTCAGCGTGGGAACCTGACCTCATCCTGTCACATGTGAGGATGAAGGTGAGGAGGAGGCAGGCGGCGACGGGACTCTTTCAGTCGTTTCCTCAGGGGAAACTCATCAGCACCATTCAAACTGAGCAGACGTCCGCATTTCCTGAATGAGGCTCAGGTGAGCTGAGAGGAACCTGCAGCCCTGAAGCTGCAGCTCTGATCGCCGTGCAGGAATCTGGACCGAGGACGCCGACGGCTCACAGCTTCACACACTTCACTGTTTCTGTTTCAGAAAACCTCTTCAGCACTTCATCACCTGCCACAAACCAAAGTACTGCTGATACATAAATCCACCTGCAGAACGTGTGTTCAGTCGAGTCTTCAGCGAAACTCTGCGGCGGCTTCTTTAGTTTTAGAAACGGTGGAAAAGCAAAAAGAAAACGCTGATCTGAGAGCATTTCTGACCAGAAGCTAAAAAAAGCTAAATATGCTTTATGTTTGAGTTCAGATTAGTCAAATCAGTGAGGTGTGTTTAACTGGACAGAGTCACCTGTGTCCCCTTGTTTCTGGTCTTCATGCTAAGCTACGCTAACACCCTGTGACTCCATGTTTCTCAATACTTGTTCACTTCCTGTCTGTAGCTCTCAGCTCAAAGCTCATTGGTTCTGACTGAAGGTTTGAAGTTTGATGTTTGAAAACGTTCCTCAAACAGCTGCTCGTTTTAGTTTCCATCAGACAAACAGGAGGAAATAGAGCTTTTGTGGGGACTACTTTCAGCGGCGGATGAATCCACATTTGGTGCTGTAGTGAGTGTTTGTGGCAGCAGGACAGTAGCTGCGTTTCCATTACAGTTGTTCGCAAAATAAAAGCGATATTTCTGAAATTTCGGCAAAGTTCGAATGTGACTTGCAGGTGTTTCCATTGAACGGTGTTTCTGTGCGTCGGTAAAACTTAACACAAAGGCTTTTAATTAAAAAGCACATGCTGAAGGTGAAATAAAGAAATGATCTGTTGACTTAGAGTGATCACTGATTTTAATGGCCTATTATTGATCACTGTGTTATTACACGAGGCTCCTCTGACAGCGTCGGCTCGCTCTGACGGCGTCGGCTCGCGTCGGCGGAGCAGCAGCAGAATACAGGACTGTGAATTACTGAAGTGTCCATTGAACATATTTTCTATCAGCAATTATGTGTAAATATTAAAGTTAACGGCGTGCACGCGTGTCTCCCACAGAGCTGAGGTGCACACACTCATCACGAGTTCATCTCAGGATTAATGAAATCGAATGATTAGATTTTACAAAGTGACACAGGACGAGATCACAGCTGTCAGATTGTCTTTAACAGATCAGCTGATCAGCGTGACAGCTGGAACAGCTGGAGTGTTTTTGTCTGCTACTTATTGAGACTCAGAAAACATACAAACACTACAAGAAGTTATATCTGACTGCACGCGGCCGGCCTGAAACGGGGAGTCCGCTGACCTCGGAGACGTGTAAATGTGAAAAAAGTGTTTCCATTACACTTTTGCGAGACACCTATCTACCTACATATCGACACGGCTGAAAAACCACCTCATGAGAGCATAAAAATGTTTTTGCGATGTTTGAGAGGATTTTCGAAATGTAGGTGTTTCCATTACCGTTTTTTTTGCGATATTTAGGATTTGCGCATTTCTAGAGGCAATGGAGTGTGTGTGTGTGTGTGTGTGTGTGTGTGTGTGTGTGTGTGTGTGTTCATGGTGATGAAGGAACAGTGAGGCTCACTGATGTGTTTTAATGTACACAGAGTCATTTCACTCGCTCCTCATCAGCTTCTCCTCGTTATTGTGCGTCATTTCTGCCTCGTTTTCATGACTAACATCTTTCCTTGAACAGAACAGTCTGTTTCCTTGTCTCATAGGTTTTTTTTTGCAGAAAATCACTCACAAATGTCAAACTGTCAGGTCTAAAAACATCATTTCCACACACGTCGGGCGGTGGGCGGCTCAGGAAACGACAGCCGTGAAGAGTCGGCAGCTTTGATATTTTCAGGTGTTTACTGAGCGTTGATGAAGCTGGAGGAGGAAGCACTCGTCCCGTCCTCCTCGTAATCCTGCGGAGAAACTGTTTGTTCAGACTGACATCTGGCAGCGACAACCTCAAACCTGCAGTTTGATCACAGGATGGAGAGAAGGAGGAAGGAGCGAGGAAGACGAGAACATGCAGAGTTTTAAAATTTGCTGCATGTGAAACAAACTGAAATGAAAAACATTGAATTAAAATGTGGATAAAACAGGAAACAGACCTCATGACGCCTGTTCGTTACACAAAGTCTATGATTGGCTGCATTACTGTCTTAGATAATTTACGCATCTGGCTTGTTGTTGTTAAATCATGGCTAGTTACTGTTAGATCATGGATAGCTACTAGCCTGATGCTAGTAGCTATCCACTAGTAACAGTTAGATTGTGGATAGCTACCAGCATCGGGCTACTTTGGCTATTGGTTATTAAGTTTGGATTCTGGCTGCTTTCTATTGGCTAGCAACTTTTAGCATCAGGAGAGCACAGCACCTGGCTAGTTAGCTTCAGCAACTGGCTAAATAAACAAAATAGTTCACTGGAGCATCTAACACATCTGGCTAGTTGCTGTAGCATCTCTTTATTATCTTGGCCTGTTAAGTCGACTATCTGGCTACTGCTTGCTAATGAGAAGCTAATCTCAGTGAGTGGCTAAATACTGTTGGCTCCTGACTATTAAATGTTAGCATTTGGCCATGTCCTGGCTATTTCAAGTGACTAGTTACTGTTATCTTATGGCTAGTTATTTTAGCACCTGACTAGTTACTGTTGACTCCTGACTGGACAATTTCCGCATCTAGCTAGCTACAGCTACAACATTAGTGCTAGCATCTGGCTTATTACTTTAAAAACTGGAGATAAACGAGAGGACACAAAGCGCTAACCTTTACAGAACGTTAACAGAACGTTCTGAGGCCACCGTCTCCGAGGTTCTCATTTCCTTTCTGCTCTCGTTCAGACGTTGAAATCAACCCGTTGGCTGAAGAATCAGGACTTTCATCTTTCGCATAGGTCAAGACGTTTATCAGCAGACGGCCTCGTAAATCTGATAAAGGAAAGAGCAGCGGAACCGATGACCCCATACATCACTGAAAGGTCAGCAGCACGGCGGCGTGGAGGCCATCTGTCTTCACGCCGCCGAACAGAAAACTACAGCGGCGATGGAGGAGGAGTGAGAGTGATGAAGGAAACACCTGCAGACAGAAGGAGACACATTAGTATGGAGACAGAGCGAGCAGAGACCTTTAGAGCTTCACTGGAGATATGAAGCACCAGCCGAGAGGGAGGGAGAGGAGGGTGACGAAGGTCTCCAGGATCTCTGCAAACTTTCTTTAAACTAAAAGGTGTTTCTGCTCTTTTCTGACTCCGGACAGCGTCAGTCTCTGTCAGGTACGACAAACTGGAACCTTTTCTTCTGTTTTCTGAATAACGAGTCATGTCGTCGTCGATCGTTGGAAACAGCCGTTTGTCTCTTCAGCCAGACCCTCAGTTCTGGACCCAGAGGAGCCACTGAGTCCGGTCTGATGAGGTCAAAACATCAATGAACATGAATCCTGGACGTCCAGACGGATGCTCGCCCAGCGTTTGACACGGTCCACTGCGTGCTGATAACTGATAGCTTAGCATAACTGCTCCGTAGAGGTTTTAACCTGGACCTAAGTTTGATCTTTACTCTCAAACTCAGTATTAAACCTCAAACAGCTCTTTGAGGAGGTGACGACTGAACTAAATCCTCACTCTTCAGGTTTCTTTGGCCAATCACAGAGCAGCATGAATATTAATGATGTTTTAATTTGTGTATCACGTCTGAATAAAGAAACAAACCTCGTCAGGTACGTTTACATATTCAACAAGAAATGAGATTAAGTCCTCACGTGACCTGATATCTGACAAAATATTTTAAGTGTAGACCTGCAACACACACACACACACAGAAACTCACACACACACTCATACACACACATGCACATACACATGCACACACACTCTCTCACACACACACACTCTCTCACACACACACACACACACTTATACTGCTATTTCACAAATTTTCACTTTTTCACTGTGTTATGCTCACACTCACGGTACACTTTATTTTCTACACACTGCCGTTTGCTGTAGATATTCTTTTTCGTGCAATACTTTTTCATTACTACTGTTTATTATTTTACACCTGTGTGTCTCTGGTGTCTGACTCACAGTTTAAAGGAAACAGTTTGAAGTTCCCGTGGTTTGCTCCAGGACGCCTCGCCAGGACGCCACTTCTGTGTCTTCTTCTGTGAAATTGTTCTTCTTCTCCCCCCCCCCCCCCCTCTCTACCCGTCTTTGCCTCGGGCCGGCGGTGGGCCGAGCGGCGTCTCCACCCGGACCGAATCAATGGACGCGGCGACGCAGAGGACGCTGGGAAATATATGTAAAACTGAAGCATCATCGGCGTGGGAGGACGGAAGAGTCAAACTGTCGACGAACATTTCAGACTCGAAGTTCAGCTCGAATCAGAGAGACGTTCACAGTGACAAATCAGAGCTGGAGGAGGCGAGAGGTGCCGAAACAGACGAGTCAGTGAAATAAAGAGAAAAACCTCCACAGACGCCATCAGTCCACATCTCAGAGGACCAGAAACGACTGCAGGAAGAGGCCGAGGAGCACAGTGTGTGTGTGTGTGTGTGTGTGTGTCTGTGTGTGTGTGTGTGTGTGTGTATGTGTGTGTGTTTGAGTGTGTGTGTGTGTGTGTGTGTCTCTGTGTGTGTGTGTGTTTGAGTGTGTGTGTGTGTCTATGTGTGTGTGTGTGTGTGTGTTTGAGTGTGTGTGTGTGTCTGTGTGTGTGTGTGTGTGTTTGAGTGTGTGTGTGTCTATGTGTGTGTGTGTGTCTATGTGTGTTTGAGTGTGTGTGTGTCTATGTGTGTGTGTGTGTCTATGTGTCTGTGTGTGTGTGTGTGTGTGTGTGTGATTGTGTGTGTGTGTGTGCTGACTTTTACCCTCTAAAAGCTTTTCTACATGAAAATCATGAATATTGGAAATGAAACAAAGCTTTTTTCTCTTCAGATTGTGAATTATTGATGGAAACGTGTCTTTTCCAGCAGCGGGACGTTGTTGTCTGTCCTCTTCTCGTGTCTCTGTCTCGTCTCACACACTCTGTCTTGTCCTGTGAAATATTGATGAAGTGAGAACTTGATTTTCGTCACGTTGAAGCTGCAGAAACGTTTTAATGTGTGTGTTTGTTCGTGTGAAGCTGTATGATCCCACAGACTCACCTTTCCTGAGAGGAAACAGGGGTATTATGGGATGTTCAGGGTGTTTGCCTCACTGTCTCTCTGCATTAGACCTGATTGAAACGACACGTTTTGTGAAACCGGAGAAGATTTGGGTCAAACCTCAGAGAGCGTCAGAGGTGAATTTTATGCTGCGTTCAAGGACACGCCGACATCCGAGCTCTCAGCCGCTGCTGCTGAACGTTGACGTTTAGAAACATGTTTTTGTTCATCGTAGTTTTCTGAGCGTGTTTGTGTTTCTGTCAGGTGAGAAAGTGAGATGAGAGCCGAGTGAACACGCTGACTGCTTTCACTTTGATAACTCAAACTTCAGAGAGTCTCCTGAAGGATTTCTGCTGTGTGTGTGTGTGTGTGTGTGTGCGTGTGTGTGTGTGAACGTACCTGTGCTGACAGTAAACTTCATGTTCGATGTTTGTGTGGCTGCTTCCAGGATGAAACAACACTTTAGAAACGACGTGATGATCAGAGCGAGGAGCTGCTGCTCAGACGTCGAGTCGTCGAGTCGCTGAGATGAAACACTTCGCACAAGCTTTGATTTTTCAAGACTGAAGGATTCACACGCTGGACGGCAGCCGAGCACTCTAATAATGACCCGTAGAGTCGGGTTGAAGTCTTTAAGGTCAAGTCCAAGTCGATTCTCAAGTCATTTGAGACCAGAGTCAAGTCTCAAGACAAGTCTGTCCTGCAAGGCTCAGGACAAGTCCACTGTCAATGAAAGCAACTGACAAGCCATTCGGCAAATATCCAAGTCTCAAGTCACAAGTCTCTTCGGTCAGGTCCACATCAAGTTTCTCATCAAGGCTCATTAATTTTAGACTTGTAATAATCAAGTCATTTGATGTCATGTCCAAGTCTCAACTCTGTCAGATGTCTAATTTCATCTCAAGTCCTTGAGTTTCAAGTCTGTCAGTGCAAGTCCTATTTCAAGTCACAAGTCATTTTAAACAACTACAAGTCAAGTGAAATGTAGTCCTGGAAGGTTCAAGTCAAATGTCAGTGAAGGCAAGTCTCGAGTCAATTTAGACATCTCCAGCCAAGTGACAAGTCATCTGATACAAGTGCAGGTCAAGCCTCAAGTCCTTCAGAGCGACAGAATAGTCAAGTGACAGTTCTCAAGTCATTTCAGAGAAGTCAAGTCTCGAGACTGTGAAGGCAACTTCAAGTCAAGATGCAAGTCTGTCAGAGCAAGAGTCAAGTCACAGGTCGTTTGAGATGAGCTGAGATCAAGTCATGTAACAAGTCAAACCTTTTCAAGTCCAAGCCCTTAGATCACTGAGTCCAGCTCCAAGTCACAAGTCTGCACAAGCACAGTGCAAGTCAAGCTGCGAGTCTTTCAAGTCCCTTTCATACGACTGTAACGCTGTGTGTTAAAACAATCTGAGACGTTAACAAAGCTGTTCCTAGCGTTCCTGATGATGAAACAAGCTGAACGACACGGCGGCTCAGGATCCGGTCAAACACAGAGACTCGTCCAGCCCAGTCTCAAGTCTTCATTCTCTGACTTCACCTGACTCACGGTCTCTGTTGGACCGATCCAGATCCCGTCATGTCTGTGGATCGACGAGTCACAGACAGACTGAAGGAGACAGCAACAACTCAAAGCTGCAGACAGTTAGAATCAGCTTTAAGTCTCGTTTCCTGACGTCTTCAGACCAGGATGTTGGGGGCGGAGCATCACACAACTATTCAAATAATTAACCAATGAGACGTCAGTGAGGGAGATGGAGGCATTTGATTGGATGAGATTGGTCTTAGCTGTTTTGTCCACCTGCAGAGTTCACAGCTGAGAGCTTGATGTAAAACAACCACAAGAGGCAGGTGTGTGTGTGTGTGTGTGCGTGTGTGTGTGTGTGTGTGTGTGTGTGTGTGTGAACTTGATAAATGTTTGTGTGACTTCATGGGCTGACAGCGTCCCCACAAGAACAGAGAACTCCCCATAGAGTAGACAAATGATGTGTATCCATACAGTCAACACACACACACACACACACACACACACACACACACACACACAAACACACACACACACACACACGCACACACACACACACACACACACACACACACACACACACACACACACACACGCACACACACACACACACACACACACTCCCTGCCATGTCTTATGGATTGTTGTGTGTGATCTCTGTGCTTCTGTACGAAGGCAAAGTTATTAAGATCACTCAACCAAATGCTCATCCACCAACAGACACACACACACGCACACACACACACACGCACTCACACACACACACTCACACAGGGAGAATAAATGTCTCTCATTGGCTGTGTCCTCCAGCGTCGAGAGGAAAAAGAAGAATGAAGACAAGGAAGCATCAGGATGGATGAAGTGATCACTCTGTGTGTGTGTGTGTGTGTGTGTGACTGTGTGTGTGTGTCTGTGTGTGTGTGTGTGTGTGTGTGTTGTTTTAGTCACTGAGAGAGGCTTTACTGAAGGTGTTGCACGTTCACAAGAAGGATCACATGACCAGCTGTGGTATGTGTCTGAAAGCCGCAGTTCTCCAGGAATTATCCTGCACCCAGGTCACACTAACACAAGACAGCAAGGAATCGTCCACCAGCCTGTTTAGTCACAGTTGCAGCTCTCCAGGAATTATCCACGGCCCTGTAACACAGAGTAAACGCTGCAGGTGATCATCACACCGGCCATTCACACTCACAGTCTCACCTGCAGGAGATCTGCACTCACCTGCTGGTGTCAGACTCCACAGACTCTGAACCAGGCGACGGGCTAACCGCCGCCCCGCCGTGCTGCCCGCCGCGCTGCCCCCGCCCCTCAGCGAACTGGTCAGGAGATCCATTCTGCTGCTAAAGAACCAGAACCTACAGGCCAGCAGCAGCCACAGGAAGTCAGTGTGTGTGAGGATCAATGAATGAACGTCCAGCTGATCACAGACCAGAGACATCCTGATGGCTGTGTTACAGCGTCTCCTCCGTCCAATGAGGCTTCTGTCCTCAGCAGCATGTCCACGTCACACACACGCACACACACACACAGACACACTCAAACACAGAGACACACACAGACACACACACACACTCACACACACACACAGAGACACTCAAACACAGAGACACACACAGACACACACACACTGACACAGACACACAGAGACACACACACGCAAACACACACACACAGAGACACAGACACACACACACACTCCACCCACCATGAGAGTAGAATAAACTGATCGCCCTCAGGAAACAAAACATGAGTCACTCCTGTTCATGAGAGCTCCTGTGATCTGTGTGTGTGTGTCTGTGTGTGTGTGTGTGTGTGTGTGTGTGTGTGTCTGTGTGTGTGTGTGTGTGTGTGTGTGTGTGTGTCTGTGTGTGTGTGTGTGTGTGTCTGTTGTTATTAACACACCTGAACTGAAGCTGAAATATTTGTCGTAAATAAACGCTGAAACTCGTCCTCGGGCAGCTGTTGCTCGGCAACATGTACATGTTCACCAGCAGATACGTTCAGGTGATGACACACACGGTTAACAGCAGAGCAAATAAACCTGAAACCAGTGGTGGAAAGTAATCAGTTACATTTAAGAACATCCTCAAGAACTGGAGCTGAGTACAGTTTGACTTGAGTACTTCCATTATGCTGTACTGTTATGTACTGTTGTGTACTGTTATGTACTGTTATGTACTGTTGTTTACTGTTATGTACTGTTGTGTACTGTTGTGTACTGTTATGTACTGTTGTGTGCTGTTGTGTACTGTTATGTACTGTTGTTTACTGTTATGTACTGTTGTGTACTGTTGTGTACTGTTATGTACTGTTATGTACTGTTGTGTACTGTTGTGTACTGTTATGTACTGTTGTATACTGTTATGTGCTGTTGTGTACTGTTATGTACTGTTGTGTACTGTTATGTACTGTTGTGTACTGTTGTGTACTGTTATGTACTGTTGTGTACTGTTATGTGCTGTTGTGTACTGTTATGTACTGTTGTGTACTGTTATGTACTGTTATGTACTGTTGTTTACTGTTGTGTACTGTTATGTACTGTTATGTACTGTTGTGTACTGTTATGTACTGTTGTGTACTGTTATGTACTGTTATGTACTGTTGTTTACTGTTGTGTACTGTTATGTACTGTTATGTACTGTTGTGTACTGATATGTACTGTTGTGTACTGTTATGTGTGTCTCACAGTAAGATGTGTGGCGTCTCGTCGTGAATCCTTTTGTTTCATCCTCTTGAACAAGAAAAACTAACTGTCGTTATTTAAGGAGGCCCGACTGAACCGAACCAGCACACCTCGTCCACTTCTCATCGTCTCAGCTCTTTAAATGCGGTCTTCGGGAACGCCGGCGTGTCCTCTGGACGTCCTGTATCTCCTGCTGCAGCTTCCTCTTCCTCTGACTGAGACAAAGAGCACTGACAGCAGCTCTCCCACACACTCCTGCCGGACTCGCAAACACACCAAATAAAGCATATTGAGTTTTTGAGTTCGCTGCAGATGACTGGCACTGACTGCTGCTTTCACTGCCAAACCCTGCGGCGGTCACCTCGAACAGAGGAGGAGTCGTTTTCATGACAAAACTCACGCTGAGAGGAACAGATCTGCTGCGATCGCCTGCAGGCTGAAAGGACGGATAGCATTTTAGCTGTTAAATCACCGAACGGTCCAAATATTGGTTTAATAATTGATTCCTGTTTAAATGATCGCGTTAAAGTCGCATTGAAAAAGTTTTTGAACACTGTTCAGGTGTGTCGGATCAGCTGGGACTCATCGTTATGTTCTACAGTTACTGTCATTAAGTTCATCCTTTATTGTCTGTGTGTGATGAAAACAATGAAAACTTTACAAACTTCCACTTCGCTGGGTTCACCCCAAAACAAGTTGAGTATTATTTATCTTCATGTGTCGTGATTTTGTTAGCATGCTAGTTTTTCTGTTTGACTGTCTCCAGCAGACCAACATGATGAGGAGTTCCCCTCAGCTCAATCCTGGGTCCTCTCCAATTTGCCTCCAACACAGAAAAATCACCAGAAGACCACACGTGGATGCATCCATCAACCAATTAAAGCTTTGCGTTCAGGATCAGGATCGGATCAAACCACAACCAAAATGCCCACAAACATGGTGACAAGTGTGAATGAGATGGATGCAGCCCAGTTACAGAAATAATAACTCTTAAAGCCCCCGATAATCTGAAGTACATCCCTATAACATTAAATACTCTGAACTGAACACACAACAAGCAGAGTTAAAGTTAATAAATGATAACGAAGGTGTTTTCCTGAAGAACTGAACCCTCAGAAACCCTCAGAAAGCTCGTCAGTGTGTGCGAGGCTCGATGGACGGTGCTGTAACACAGAAAACAACCAGACCCCAGAGGTTTGACAGAGTTGAAAACAGGAAGCAGGTGGAAACAGGTATCCTGTTTCTGGCCTCTGAAGCTCACGTGGCGTCGGCTAATTTAACCTTTACACCGACAGAAACTGTGGAAACCTGGAGGGAGCCCCCGCTGCCTGATAAACGCAGGCACGCCTCCGTTTTTAGTACTTACACTGAACCCGATTTGATGTAACTCAAAACTTTCGCAACAGGGACACGCAAACAGGAAGAGACTTTGTCCAATAATCAGAGTTCTTCCCCTCAGGTGAGGACATCCTGCCGGCAGTCTGTGGATGTTTCTCTGCTTTATAATCCGTCTGTCGGCCGAGCTGCAGGAACACACAGCGAGCTGTTAGCCAGACAGAACGACACTGATCCGCCATCTTCCTCTCTGCTCCACTTCAAAGAAGGCGAGCTTCTCTCTCCCACAGTTTACTTCACGTTCGTCTGAGTTTTCTTTGCTTTAGCCTGAGTGTGACAGAGCGACAGCAAACATCAGCGGACATCGACCGTCCACAGGATGAACCCCCATCACTTTGGTGTCCTCTAGCACCACCCTGAGGACGTTTGGTGCACAGTGAAATATCTCCACGTTTGGATAGAAAACAACAGACTTTCAGACTTGGACAGTGATTTTTAAGATCCTCTGACTGTTTCATGAAATTTTAAAAGGATGAGAATGACAAACTGTGAATCTCTCCTTTAAAGTTATGAGCAAGAACTGTTTTCATTCCCTGCAGGGCGCTGAGGTCGGACTGTTCCTCAGCTCTGATCCCTCATTCAAAATCCCCCTGACAGAAATAACTAAACACCCAGAGGTGGACCAGAGGCTGGCTGAGCAGCAGGTCATGTGACCCACACTTCAATGTAAGAACAGCAAGCTAAGACAGAAACAGAGGGTTTAACATCAGTTCAGGCTTCAGCTGCCTTTAACAAACAACATTTCCCAGAAGCCTGCAGACCCTCAGAGACGACACACAGTCTGCCAGAGACGGCAGCCAGAAAGCAGCGAGACACTTTGGGTGTTCAGGGGTTGAGTTGGTGCAGATTTGTCCCATGTTTGTGGCCTCCGCAGCTCAAAGATCAGCGATTTTAACAGCTTGCTGCTCGTCAACGGTGCAAACCGACCCTGAGTCCAAATCAGAGCGATGACGTCCGAGTGGATCCACAGGTTGATGAGGCTTCATCTTTAACTCTAAAACCTCGTCCCGAAGCCCCCGGTCGACTGCAGGTGGAGCAGCAGAACGGCTCAGTGCAGGTGGAGGTTTGTCAGCTGCAGCCTATCAGAGCACAGCTGGTGGTGTAAATCTGCTCACACAGAGAGGCTCCATCACTTCACTCCTCCTCCCCGACGACTCCTCCTCCTCCCCGACGACTCCTCCTCCTCCCGGACGACTCCTCTTAATGGAAGGTGGTGAAGAGCCGCCAGGCACACACACACTTGAGTGGGTGACGTCATCATGATCATCTTGATTCATCATCTGGAGATCAGGACGTTTACATGCTGACCTGATCAATACATTCATCAATACATGTTTATATTTACTGTGTCCATCCTGAAGGTGGCGCCAGCGGACGTCAGCGTTTCCCCAAAATCATCATTATTTGTCCTCTTGGGATCATGAACACTAGACCAGCACGACACTACATGGTCAAAAGTATGTGGACAGCCCTGCCATGGAGTACATCTCTCACCTCTCTAACTCCTCTTCCTCTGTTTCACTATGATGAAGGTTTCCTCGTGTTTCTCCTCCCCGAGTCTCCTTCCTGCTCTCCATCCTCCTCCTTTTAGACCAGAGTACAGGTCTGTTCTCCCTCTCTCGCCGGCTGTGAACCTCCCCTCCGGCCTCCTCCGTCGACCAGAATCAAAGGCAGAAAGTGGATGAATAAGAGATAAGAGGAGGCGGAGGGAGGACAGCCGAGAGGAGGCGGAGGGAGAGGATGAAGTGATGGAGGACGGGGGGAGATGACAGGATGAGAGGACGAGTTAAAGACTCATTCAGCCATTTTTATTTTACTGCAGGCAGTCAGTAAATGACAACCTCTGCGCTGTGATTGGACAGCTGGAGTGATGATGTTGACAGCCGTTCACATGCTGAATGTAAGTTCTGAACCTCGCCAGCAGGGGGCGGCCTCACCTCCTCCCGCAGGTGTGTAATGGTCCAAATGAACTTAAACTGAAAACAAGGGTTTGTTGTTATGAACTGTTTGGATTTTGATCTAATTGTTGGATTGATTTGACAAACAGATTTTATTTAGATGAATATTTAATGCTCATAAAACGGTGCTGCAGTGAAAGAGTGGAAATAACAGCAGTGTGAGGTTTCAGCTGAGGTATTGATCGCTTTTATCAGAGCTGATTTATTGCTGATGAAGCTCGCCAGCAGGGGGCAGCCTCACCTCCTCCCGCAGGTGTGTAATGGTGTGTGTATCTCAGTAATAACTGTCCTTTAACCTGTGCAGCAGCTCAGCAGCTCTGCTCCGGGTCATAAAGTGGTTTCTGTGCAGGCGAACAGACACACAGTGAGAGAGGAGCCACAGAAATGAGTTTTATTGGTGTCAGCAGACGGAGGGCAGACTGCTGACGGGGTGAGGGGGCTGCAGTGTGCTCTGACAGCTGATAACCAGCGACACGCAGGAAATACAGAAGGCACACTGTGTTAAATTTCTGTGTGTGTGTGTGTGTGTGTGTTTCGAGGACAGAAAAGAAGGATTAAGGGCAAAGGGGAGTGAAAATGGAGGGAATATCTGTCTGGGTGGACAAATACACTGAAGCTTAAAGTCAGTGTGGGCGACCTCAGCTGACGGGATCGCTGGTCAGTTTTCATCCACATTCAGCTCAAATTTTGACCAAACTTCAGTCAGTATGCTTAGAGAAGGTCAACCTTTACACAGACGACCTCGTTTTGTACGTCTGAACCGGCTGCTCGTGGATTTACACACGTTAGATTTTACACACGTTAGAGTTCATGTTGCAGACAAAGACCTTTACAGACAGCAGCTGTTTGTAATGATGACTTATTGTTCCAGAGTCGAGCTCAAACGGCTGCAACCAAATCCACCTTCTCACCAAGAGTCTTCAGGAGGAGAATCATAAGGGGTCATTTGATCATTTCAACAGGAAACATGAGATCAGGGGAAGTCCGGGCAGAACAAATCTTCTGTTTGTGCAAGACTTGGTCTTCTTCTGTGAACTGGTACATCAGAGAAGAATCATAGAAGCCTGTGATACACGTTACACACACACGTCCTGCCTTTGTCCAGCCCCACGTTATCATTGGACAGAGAGTTCTGACACCCTGTCAGAGACACCTGATGGAAAGCAGAGCCAAATGGTCTCAGTGACACTTCATCCCCACATGATAAGACACATCCTTGAAAAAAAATGACTTTCATTCAGTGGCTCCTCCAATACATCTGGGAAAATTTCTTCCAGTTCATTAAGAGGACAAACCGCCCCCCCCCCCCCAGCCCTGACTGAAGCTATCTGTGCCTATTACAAACACGGTTTACCATCAGTTTTTTATGCTTCTGTTACGGGAGTTTCCTCAGTCTTTGTAGGCTGACCTTTGACCTGCATCGTCTTCTAAAACCCCTGAAACAAAGTTCAGGAACAACAGAAAGAACTGAGACGGACGAACACGTTAACGTGACGAGTCTCATCCTTCAGCTCTGCGTTAAGTCTTTCATTAAGTCTGTTCAGAGCAGATAAATCTGTTATTTTGGTACATTGAAGTGAAACACCTGATAGGAGAAGCCTTTCTGCTAAATAATGAACTGTAAACGCTGCACATCGTGTTTGTACTCGAGGCAGAAAAAGAAACCTGCTTTCAATTAAAAC
This sequence comes from Chelmon rostratus, assembly GCF_017976325.1. NCBI lineage: Eukaryota > Metazoa > Chordata > Actinopteri > Chaetodontiformes > Chaetodontidae > Chelmon > Chelmon rostratus. The sequence goes on along the minus strand of NC_055673.1, from coordinate 765,313 downwards.
ACAAGACGACTATACGACTGTCGAGCAAAAACACTTTTATTTCCAATATCTAATAACAAATAATAAAGATCGATCTGAAGATCTGTTCAAAACTGAGTGTTTCCTCACTGAGTCCGGGTGGAGGGATTTGTCTTTGGTGTCACTTGGAGGTTTGTCGCCACGACGAAACAAATGCAATAAACATACAGGAGTCGCAGGATGAAGATGGCTGCTTGAAGAACATTCAAACAGCATCTGAGAACTGAACTCAGATACTTTCTGACAGTTTAAAAACATTTTACCTCGATGAAGATGAACACTGTCAAAAACAATGAACACAGACACGAACAGAAACGTAATTAAAACGATCAGGCAGCTTCATCCTCAGTGAAAAGTCTCTTGAGTCTGGATCAGAGCTACCTGGTGAGTGTTGAGTCGAGTCTTGCCCTCAGTCCTACGTCCTGTGCAGCTTCATTCACTTCCTCTGCTCTCAGCAGCACACTGGAGTTTCTTCAGGAGAGCGAGCCGAGGAAATCTTTGATCACAAACGTTGCAGCTAAATGTTTTCTTCCCGTGTGGACGGTCAGGTGATGCCTCAGAGCTGCGTGTTGTATGAAAGTATGTGTATATAATTCCAATAATATGCAAATAAACACCAAAACGAGCCCAGCTGTGGCGCAGCGTGCCCGCCGTCGAGGTCGGTGTGTTTACCATGGAAACGGCGGCTCACAGGCTGCTGAATCAGCGCCGCTGCTGACTCTTTGTTTTACGAGCCAACAGACACAACCACAGAGTACAGCCTGAGCTTCAGGCCTTCAGAATTAACTTTTCATTACTCAACACTCTGATAAACAGCGGTTTCCATGGGAACACAGCCGCCATTCAGAGGTGGGCCTGGTTTCATCTGAACTGAGCTGGAAAAACGATGAAAAGCGACGCCTCGGGCTTCTTCCTGCAGGCCGTAAGACTGATGAACTCTGGAGCTCGACGCTGACACTTTACCTTCATACTGCTTCATCTACGACCTGTCAACATCCTGGTCTCACCTGTCCATAAACAGTTCTCATAAAGCACATACACAGCGCAGTACTGCACAGCCTGTCAGCATAACATCATTTTATCCAAACTTTATACCATGAATACTCGATTCTGATTGGCTGCAGGGTGTCCGTTAAAAAGTGTTATAGGACACCTGTAAAAGAGGTTCCGGTCAAATAGCCTGATTGCTCTAGATCAGGCATGTCAAAGTGATTCCATAAAGGGCCGTGTGGCTGCAGGTTTTCGTTCCAACCAAAGAGGAGCACACCAGGCTGGATCAATTAATCAGCTGATCTCAGTCTTCAGCTGATAACTAATGATCCCTTGATGTTGATTGGTTGGCCTGGTGTGCTCCTCTTTGGTTGGAACGAAAACCTGCAGCCACACGGCCCTTTATGGAATCACTTTGACATATGTGTTCTAGATTATTGCGCTGGCTCAAACGCTAGTTGTAACCGTGGCAACAGTAACTCAGAACATACATTAACATGGACATCAACTTTGAGAGCTACACTGCCACTACTACAGACTGTTTAATGCGTCTGTCCAGTCGACTCAGGAAGGAGGAGAATACAGTGTCGCCAGTTTTAGGAGTTTGAGCGCCGGCGTTAATCGACAGAAACGTCAACATCATTAGCGACGCTGTGTTCAAGGGCAGAAATGCTGTTTTTAACTGAAGCGTTACAGAAAGAGAAGGAAAGACACCAGCTTCCACCATCCTCGTATCCCTGAGTCGGACCTGGAGATAATCAGATGTTCATCTCCGCTGTCTCCCCAGACGCCCCTCGGCCTCGTCAGAAAGGTGTGGTTTGACATCACCACTGACACCATTTAATGATCAGAGTGAGGCTGTTTCTTGCAATAAAAACGATTTAGGAAACTTTCTGTTGACTTTGATTCTTTGAAATAAATTTTCGCATCATCCTCTGGACAAACACAAGCGGTAAGAGGTGCACTTGTCCTCTGAAATGATACCTTGCAACGTAACATAACGTGAATCAATCATCTCACTTCCCTCCACTGATCAGGCCTGATATAAGAGCTGCAGCCGACTGAGCTGCAGGTTCTGTGGCCAGAGCTGGTTACCTTGGCAACGCGTCACAACGACAGATATGAAATAGTCGCTCAGCCGCTTCTCGTAAAAAACAACATTAAGGTATTCATAATTGATTCAATATTTATTTTTTTCGTAAGTGACCGTGGTATAAGCGGGATAATGCCCGACGAGGTGTCCGTTATCAGAAATGAACGGACGACGCAGAGGACAAACTTCCTCCTCGTACTCTGCTATCGTTCTTTCAAACTGCTCAAATATCTCTTCAGCAGCCGCAGTTAGTCGCTGCTTCACAAAAGCTCTCAGCGTTTGGACTTTAGACATTTTTACTGATTCACAGCAGCTTTTCCTCCAGACTCACTGCGTTAAAACTGTTTCTTCTCTCTGCTGAATTATATGACGTCACATCCGTCTGTTTCCAGCTAGCAAGCTAAGTTAGCTGCATTAGCTTCGCAGGACAACAGCAGTTAATTCAGATCTTAAACATCTTCAGATGAAGAGAACAGCACAGAGTCTGTTCTGAAAGGTTAATCTGGCTCTGTGGAAAATAGTTTGGTCACTATCGAAGTTATTCCCGCTACTGATGTGTGACCGTCTCTGTCTGTTTCCAGCTAGCAGTTAGCTACGCTAACGTCCATTAGCATTCCTGATGAATCCGCGGTGAAACATCCGAAAGTTTACACCGAGTCCACAACAACTTTATCCACACATACAGACTCTGGTGGTTCGCATCATCGTGTCT
>NC_055673.1:750000-752500 GCF_017976325.1 Chelmon rostratus | reverse complement strand
GTAGTTTTGTTTTTACTGTTGTTTTATTTTGTTTGATATTTTTTTCTTCATTTGCTTTTTGCATTTATTTTCTTACGTTTTGAAGTTGTGGGTACTTTTTTGGGGTTTATATCATATTAATATTATACACTTTATATCATTATTATTGTTATGTAAACACATGTATTATATATCTGTTATTCTGTTCCAGTGTGTGCTGTTATGGTCCACGTACATTTCCTCTGTGTTCAACATGACTCAGTGTGTCTGCTGCTCGGTGTTGTTAACAGAACAATTTAGAAACATAAATAAAACGTTTGCTCATATCGAGTTTCTGACTGTTACTGTAAACTGACCTGAGATCAGTGGGCTGCAGCGTCTCTCCTCTGCTTCCTGTCTGTGAAAGGACAACAGCGCCCCCCAGTGGTGTCAGTTTCCAATAGCCAGGAGATTCACAGTGGAGCAGCACACACACACACACACACACACACACACGAAGGAGTGATGGTCGTTTGCAGTGTCAACAGAAAGGTTTGTTCAGTCTGAGGCGACGATGAAGATCTTTTATTTTACAGTGTTGAACTGAACTCTGATGTTTCTGCTCTTTCGTTTTATTTCTGTTTGCAGCTCAACTGATTCTCTCTCACCTTCATCATCACTCATGAGTTCATCATCACAGAATGATGAACTCATCAACACGTTCACGATCACGTGACTTACAGCTGATCATCGATGTGTGTTTGAGGCTGAGCTGAGCCGTCTGCTGACACACTGACTCAACACTGACCCCTGCTGGCAGGTGCTCACATTAATGATCATCCAGATAAAAACCAACAAGGTGCTGGATGTGATGACACACACGAAACCATCCCATAATACATGAACGTAAAGACAGTGAATCTGTGTTATTGTCAAATAAAATGCTTATTTTTTCTCTTTTTGATGGAAAATAAAATAAAAGTGTAATAAAACAATAAAGCTGCTTCTGCTTTCAGGCTTTTCTCTGTTAGTTCAGACCTCATCATCAGACTCATCGTGTGGAGGAAACAGCAATTATAATGTTGCCATGGAGTCAATGAATGTTTTTTTCTTTGCTTCTTCTGTGTCTTTATTGATGTTATATTATTTGTTTGCTACCTTGAACATTGTGCAAGGCATTTAGATAGATAGATAGATAGATAGATAGATAGATAGATAGATAGATAGATAGTGAGTTCATTCATTTTGTAAATAAAGCTTCAGAAAAAGCTGTGATGCTTCAGCCCCGCTTCTTTTAGCCTGTGTTAGTTTACATTTGATCAACTTGACTCCAGTAATTAGCTGGTCGTAGCTCCTGCTAGCTGCTCCTGCTAACAGCATAACATATGCTACACAGATATGTGTATCATGTCTGTGTATTCATGTGTTCCAGGTGTAAACAGACACTTTTAGTCCATTTGTGATGAACATTAGTGTCTGTGCTGGTGTGGAAAAGGCCAGCAGAGGGCGCTGTGAGCTTTGCTGTGTCGTCTCTGATGGGTTCAGGTCCTGGTCGATGATACTTCAGGTACATTTGTCAAAACAAACTTTTATAAGCATCACAGGTGAGATTAATGCTTTAAAGGAATGTTTTCCAGTTTAAAAGAGAAAAGAGAAAAGAGCGGGAGGATGAACACAAAGTCTGAGCTCAGACTACACGAGTCCTCGCTGATCCTGATCGGAGGAGGGGTCCGTCTGAAGTGGACAGCTGGTCTGTTCAGGGTTTACGGACCTGTGCGCCAACTTCATCTCAAATGTGTAGTTATGGCAACAGCTACACACTTTAATAATGATAAGAACCCATTTATTCAATCAATTATTAAAGAAGAAAGTGATCACAGAGAACATCTGAGAACAGCCTGCGACTCGTTAGCATGATGGACGCTCTGTGATTAGTGAGCTTTTCACTGGGCCTTAAAGAGGACTTCCTCCTTTCTCTTCTACAACGGACATTAATGAACCTGGTCTAATGTAAAACCTCCAGCCATGTTCCTGCAGCCTGATGTCTTCATGGTTTTACTCTTCTTCTCCACACCAGAAAATAACTATAAGTATGAACCAGGTTCTGAGCTGCTGGAGGTCTCTGAGCTGGTGGTGGTCTCTGTGCTGGTGGTGGTCTCTGTGCTGGTGGTGGTCTCTGTGCTGGTGGAGGCCTCTGTGCTGGTGGTGGTCTCTGTGCTGGTGGTGGTCTCTGTGCTGGTGGTGGTCTCTGTGCTGGTGGTGGTCTCTGTGCTGGTGGAGGCCTCTGTGCTGGTGGAGGCCTCTGTGCTGGTGGTGGTCTCTGAGCTGGTGGTGGTCTCTGTGCTGGTGGAGGCCTCTGTGCTGGTGGTGGTCTCTGTGCTGGTGGTGGTCTCTGGTCTCACAGACTCACCTCCTGTAGATTTCACCTGGGCAGACCAGGCTCAGTTCTGTTCAGTGCTGTTTGTTTCTGGACCTCGTCGCTACGATGCTTCACCTTCACCAACCGCGAGCACGGATACACGGAGGTCACGTCACCTTCACA
>NC_055673.1:740000-747500 GCF_017976325.1 Chelmon rostratus | reverse complement strand
CTGCACACCTGTCGAGGACGTGATAATTACTGCACACAGAGACGTGACTTCCTCTGGTGCTGTTGCAGCTTCCTCCATCACGCAGGACCGCAGGCATTAACATGAACATCCTGCAATAACACAGCTGTCTGTCAGTGCAGCTGTGACACACACACACACACACACGCTGTAAGAATGGGCGTGTGTGTTTGGGATAATTTCAGGCTTGCAGTGATTACAGTCACATGTCTCATCTGTCTTTCTCGATGAACAACTTTGCAAAAAACAATTCACGTTGTTCCAGCCAGAAATGGAGGTGATGCAGCATCGTTTATATAATCGACCAATAGAATCTTTCCACTGATGTCAATGTATGTGTGTGTACGTAGGCTGATGGGTACCAGTGAGATGTGTGTGAGGTCATACAGAAGCAGTGATTCTGTTACAGAGTTTGTCCACCAGAGGGCGATCAGATTAAGTCCAGGTCTGGTGAGAGTCTACATCCTTCATGTTCAGACTCCAACCAGCAGTGAATGCTAACCGCTAACCGCTAACCGCTAACTGCTAACAGTTCTGTGTATCAGTCTGACAGACCTTCTCCCTCTGAGCTCCATTAAAACACAACAGTGAGCCTCACTTCATCACCATGTACACACACACACACACACACACAGTCCTGCTGCCACAAACACTCACTACAGCACCAAACGTGGATTCATCCGCCGCTGAAAATAGTTCCAACTAATACACTACCTCCCCCTGACTGTGTGATAAAAACGACAGCGAGCAGCTGATTGAGGAAATTAAATTAATTAAACATTAAATTATTACTACTAAGATTTGTGAGGAGTCTTTCAGGGTTTGTCAGTAGAGCTGAGAGCCACAGACAGGAAGTCAGACCGTCCTGAGAGACGGACCGACACGTCGTTGGTTTGAGTCTCGACTCCAAAACAACCACGAAGAGACTCAAGATCTGTCCATGAAAATCATTTGTTTGGTTTTATGTCAGAAAAAAACATTTAAAACATCTGAAGATGTGAGAGGACACACACACACACACACACACACACACACACACACACACACACTCTCTGATCCGTCTTCAGTCAACTTCCATATAAGCTAACTCCTCTCCGTCCCTCCATAGCCCCCCCGTCTCCATCATCACCTCCGTCTCCCAATGAGCTCGGGTCCATCGCTATAGCAACTGGTTGCCACGGGCGACGAGACACAGCCAGCGCCAGCCAGCATCCTCCTCGCAGTTGTTGTTGAAGGCAGAGAGGAGAGAGAAGGCGCGGCGCGAGCAGAGCAGCGGAGGAAGATGCTTCTTCTCTCGCCAAAATAAAACCGACAACAGTGAAAAATATCCAATCAGACGGCTGGATTCTCCCCTTTCTGCCGACAAGTGTTCCTGCCTCCACCTCCGGAGAGGAGACGAGCGGATGAGAGGATGGTGACAACTTGTTCCTCCAGGAAAGTGTTGATTCAGCGCTCAGTCGCGTTGGAGTGCAGGCGGTGACCCCGACGCCACCCACAAGACCGCCGCCGCCGCCGCTGCAGGGTGAGTCCCAACTTCCCTCCTGATTTCAGCTTGGCATGTTACCTGAATCCTGCCTGTCAGGAGTCCAGAGGGACCAGACGCTGAGGGTTCAGGGTGGCGTAGGGAGGTGAGCGGTGTCACGGACCTCTGTGAGTGACGGCCGTGTGATGGCGTCTGCAGCCGGTAAACATGCAGGAAACTGAAGCTTAATGTGGTTTTTATGACCCGAGAAACGTTGTCAACAGGTCTTTAATAATTTAGTGTCTGCAGGTGCTGAACTTTTACACACTGATGATCAATATTTTCTAGATTCTGTATCATTCAAACACAAAATGAACGCAGACGTCCAGTCTGCTGATCTGAACCATCAGATTTAACGGGGTTCCAACCCGGAGGTCAGGACCCCCGAAACCGTCTCCCAATGTGACAAGATGATTAAAGAGCAGCTTGTCTGTATGCGTTTGAATCCAGAGCAGCGTCGCTCAGCCCGTTTCCCCCACGACCGAACCGTTCACACCCATTTCACAGCTCGCTGCTCCAGCGAATCACGAGCCGTGTGGACAGAACCTCGCAGTGCGTGTCATCGCCCGCGATTTGAACTTCTCCACACGGCAAGTTGCATCTTTTCATCGGGTTAAAATCTGGCGTGATAAGATTTTGAAAGTGTTCCTCCCAGTTTTCTGGTGGTTTGGGGGAGACCAGCGTGACGAAGCCTCGTGTTTTTGCTGCTGTTCGCTGTCCTGCTCAGCTCAGACTGAGGAACCACGACGGTCTGAACATCATTCACACAGAAAGAAGATTAATAATTCTTTATAAATGACTTATCACCCTAAAAGAACTCACATTTGATGAATAAGCTCAGTGACATTTTCATTGTCAACGTCAAAGAATGATAAAAATCAGCTGATTTCTGTTGTTGTGTGTAGATCGAGGGGCGTGGCTCAAATCAAAGCAACAGACACGTCATTGGTTTAATCCACACGAGTGACAGTTCGTGGTTTTCATGTGGCGGGCCTGTGTCGCCCAGCGCTCGTCATCATTCAGTTTCTGTTATCGTGGAGCTCCTCCAGTCCACCTTCAGCCATTCAGCCAGCAGCTTCGGCGTCCAATGAGAGCGGCCGATATGGATCTTCTATCATGGTACAGGTAGCGCTGTGGCAGCTGTTCTGTAACTGGTTTAAAGTAACCTTCATCATCTTTAATGATTTTCTTCTTTTATTTGATCTTCATACAAACAGAAACATCTTCGTCACATCAGAAAACAAACACTCAAGCTTTAATGTTCCACATGAGAACCACAGAGGTGCGTCATCACCGCCAGCCGCGGCTCTCGGGTCATGTGACAGCGTGGCTCTCAGGTCATGTGACCCCGCTGGACGCTGCGTCTCACCTGCAGCCCGGACACAGCAGAGATACAACAGCTGTGTTCTCATGTGAACTCTGGACCGTGTCCACGGAATCAGGCTAGAGACATGGTCCAGAGTTGTCCTTTCACACCTGTGGGACATTTGTCCTCCTCAGATGTGTTCTCACTTCCTGAAAATACTCGGTCTGGTTTAGGTAAGGGGTGGAGGAGGAGGAGGAGGAGGAGGAGGAGGAGAAGGAAGAGGAGGTTCATCAGTAATGATGACTGTTGTTGTGTTGAAAGAGACTAAACAACATGAACACAGCTGTCTCACACACTGTGTGTGTGTTAATGTGTGTGTGTTAATGTGTGTGTGTTAGCTGGCTGTGTAGCAGCACAGACAGTGTGTGTGTGTGTGTGTGTGTGTGTGTTAGCTCTCTGTGTAGCAGCTAGCAGCACAGACACAGTGACTGACAGGCTGTAGCTGTGGTTAACAGCGTACGCGCCGTCACGGCCTCACCTGAGTGTTCAGTTTTGAAGGTGCGGGCTGGACGAGCTAACCTTCGCTGCCTCTGCGACGTCGCTGCACCTGAAACAAGATATAAAAGATGTTAATTCGTGAGGTATGACACAGCTGATGAATTTGTTTTACTTTGGTTCTGTTGGGTTGGTTTTGGACGTCGTGTCTCCTCCCGTAGACTCTCCAGCTTTAGCCGAGTCGGCGTGGACTCAACTTTCTTCCTCTTACTGTTGTTGGGCTTCAGGCAGGCTAACTGTTTCCCTACGCTTCCAGTCTTTATGCAAAGCTAAGCTAACCACACCTTAACGTCCATTTGTCCAGTGAATGTTCACTAAAATGTTGAACTGTTCCTTTAATGGCGATGAATCGGCACGTTGAGGCCAGAACAGGTAGAGATCATCCACCTGTGTCAGGTGTTTTCAGCTCATCCAGACCAACACAGACCTGATCCTCCATCCTGAAGATGAAGAGATGTTTAAAAGCTCCTCACATCACGAGAGGACGGAGCATCACACATTTACAGGAGCTACAACGTGAAAACGGCTCCGTGGGCGAAGGTGTTAAAACAACCGGAGGAGAGACGCCGTGACGCTAAATCTGTCGACGCGTTTCATCCAAAAACAGCCCCGAGGCGGACTGAGCGCGCTCAGTACCAACCTGAGAACAGAGTGAAGGTGTCGAGAAGAGAGAGGAGCTGTCACAGTATTTATATCCACACTGACCCGCTTTCACTTCACTTATATTTAGATTAATGATCAAACTGATCTGAGCACAGTGACGACACACAGGAAGAAATGTCTATAATTACAGGCAGAGAGACAGAGACAGACAGAGAGGACAGAGACAGAGAGACAGGAAGAAATATCTATAATTACAGAGACAGAGAGAGAGACAGACAGAGAGAGAGACAGAGACAGGGAGACAGAGAGACACACAGGAAGAAATGTCTATAATTACAGGCAGTTGAAATCAGAGACTTTTACAGGATTCAGCTGTAAACAGTGGAGGAATGTAATCAAGTACATTTACTTAAGTACAATTATGACTACTTGCATATTTTACATTTTATTTTATACTTTTACTTTTGAATATTGTAGTTTTTCCACCTCTATATTTACTTAATGTTACTTTGCATATTTATATTATTAGTAGAACCTAATAAATTCATTAATTATTAAGTCTAATTAGAAATAAGACTTAATTGAGCCTGCAGGGAAACTTATTATTAAAACGAGCTCCACCTTCCCAGCTGCAACAGAGCGGCCATGAACGCACCATAATTATATTTCAATAATAGAAAACACATGATTCTGTCAGTAACCACGTAACGAGACGTTCTGCTCTTTGAGGAAACACAAAATTCAGTTTGCTCTGATATTTGTGTTGTCGGTCGATCTTTCTGCACACGTGAAACGACCTCATCCTGACCCGGAGTCTGCTGTGTGGCGTCCTGCAGAGCCTCAGTGTTGCACTTCCTGTCCAGTCTGTTGTCAAAGTGAACTCCCAGGTTTCTGTAGCTCTTCACTCTCCCGGGATGGAAAATGGTGTTGAAACTACCCCTGGTCCTCCTCAAGTCCACAACCATCTCCTCTGTCTGGTCTCTGTTGGTCTCTCCTGATTTTTGAGGGGGTGGCTCACGGTGCTGCCAGCTTTGTCCAGCTGAGAGGCGCCTCGCTGAAGCAGGTAGATGATAACCTGGGGGCGGCAGGCAAGCTGCTCTGGGTCCAGGGAGGTGGCCACCTGAGGTCTGAGATGGCTGAAACCGGTCTCTCCAGGACCCTCATGATGTGAGACGTTAAGGCAGTTGGTCTGTAATGATTGAGGGCAGGTGGAGAACACGTCTCTGGTACCTGAACAGTGCAGGACTTCACCCGCAGCACTGGAACCTTCTCCTGGCTCAGCCTGTGGTGGAGGAGGTGCTGTAGAACCCTGCACGGCTGGTCTGCACAGGCCTTCAGGACCCTGGGCTGGCACCATCTGGACCTGCAGCTTTGTCCAGTCTCTCCAGCCCTGGAAACAGACAGGCGGGTGGGGGAGGTAGAGGGGGAGCAGGGGAGGTGTTAATCCTTATCGAAGAGGAGGTGTGGGATGCGAGCGGCTGTGGGGGCAGGGAGGGGGTGGAGGAAGCTGAGGGTCCTGTACTGAACCTCGTTGGCTCTGTTCAGGTTTTCCTCAACCTGATTCTTCTTCACCTTAAACCTTCCTGATCTTCCTCATGCCCGTTCACACCTCCCTCACAGCCAAAAGCACCGTCCAACCGGATAATTACCTGAACATGTCGAACATGTCGAACACGTGGACTCACTTCAACTTTCGATGGTGGTGGAAGGTTCCGGTTTCCCTGCGCTGGCAGCAGGTGGCTAATGCTAACGACACAGCTAATGTTGGTAGACTTTCACTCTTCAGATGCTTCAGTTACTCTTTGGATCAGGTCAGACATGTAGTGCCGACCAGCTTTGCAGTCCGCCGACCGCCTCATGGCCCTGACCCACTGTGACCTCACTGTGACCTCACTGTGACCTCATGATCTGAGCTGAAGTCAGCTGGAGTATCAGTCACCTGCAGGAGCAGGATCTTGCGGGAACACAAACACACGTGCAACATTTCGATGTAAATTGATGCGATGACGAAGACGCAGCAGCAGAGAATCATCACCGCCCCAAAATGAAATAAAAGAGAAGCAAAGAGGAGAAAAGATGGAGGATGAGGAGCAGCAGCGACATTCCCACTCTTCCTCCTTTCAGTCCGACAGATTTCATCAACAGGGAGACGAGAGACAGCGAAAGTAACCGAAGAGGTGAGATGACACGAGATGAAGTGAGAGAAAACTGATTCAACAGCATCAGCTGAGAGTAAAGAGATTCATCAGAAACAGAAAACAGTCGGTCTCACATCACGGCCGAGAAAAGTTTCACCAGAAAACAGTTTTAATGAGCAGAATCAAGTGAAATGAACGGTTCACAACAGAGAAACAACAACCCTCACACCTCATCAAAGACACCTGGTGTATTAACAGAGGAGCATGAAGGAGCTGCACCTGGTGCCCACTGGAACCTGACCAGCCCACCGGAGGGGAACATTTAGCACAAAGGTGAACACACGTTCTTAGGTTCAGTTCATTATCTCTCATCATAAAGAAGCATCCAGAAACTCTTAATTATTACTCCAGAACTTCAGCATCAAAGTGATCCAGTGATCCAGTGATCCAGTGGCAGCTCGCACTCTGCAGCCATGTTTGCACAGACACTGCCATGAGAAGCGTTTTGTGTGCCTCCCGTATGAGTCGCAGCCGGTTCAGTGGCTCGTTCTTCTTCGCTGGTTGTTAAACTGCTCTCAGTTCAGCTGCAGGAAGCACAAAAACGTCTGAGTCCAAACATTCAGTTTAACGTCCCCCTCTCTCTCTTTCCACCGTGGTCAGCGATGGTCTCTCGCCCGCCGGCGTGCAGCGGTATACCTGCTGAGATGACTTATTGACGAGCTGTCAGGCATCGCCGTGGCAACAATCACTTTCCCTCGTTAGGAGGTTGTGTTGCTGCACGGACAGCGGCAGGGATCAGGTCAGATCGATGCGTTTACTGTCGGGACGCAATGTTCATTCACACATAATGACTCCGATTTACATTTAAACTGAAAACACAGAACGACGAGCAGGAAACTCTTCAGGTGTGTGTGTGTCTGTGTGTGTGTCTCTCTGTGTGTGTGTATGTGTGTGTGTGTGTGTGTGTATATTTGTATAGCCGTTAGCTTGTTTTCGTGAACGTTCACTAACATTTTGTTCGTCTTGTTCAGCGTTCGGTTGAACTAAAAACTCTCTAAGGACTCGGCTGTTAGCCAAAATTAGCTTCCCAACAAATATCACAGTCAACGTGAATTACAGACGCACCTTGCTAACCAAGCTAACTAGCCAGCGCTAGCATTAGCTGATGACTTAGCGTTTGCTATTCTGGTTGGTAGCCTGTGTTAACCACATGCTGTGGAGCCAGGAGCCAGGTGCGTCAGGTTGCTGGTATAGGTGGGCTTATGACGTCCTCGGGTGTCCGTCATCCACCCCTAGCTCCTCCCCAGCTCCGCCCTCTCATCCAAATATGGTCATTTCTGGCTGATGAAGACTCTGTT
>NC_055673.1:730000-732500 GCF_017976325.1 Chelmon rostratus | reverse complement strand
TTCTGTCGGACTCAAAAACACAAAACTCTTTTTATCCTGTAATGAAGAAAAATTGGGAACTAGACAATTCCGGCGCTGCCGAAATTTTGACAGTGGCAGGAGGGGGCTGCTGGTGTTATCTCACTGTTTGTCAAGCCTGGTCCTGGAGTACCACTGCCCTGCAGGTTTTAGATGCATCCCTGCTCCAGCACACCTGATTCTAATGAATGGCTCGTTATCAGGCCTCAGCAGAGCCCAGTAACGAGCAGCAGAGCAGGGCAGCTGGTGCAAGATCCCTCTTTATTTAAATTTGGTGGGGGCTAACCCTTTAAAATTGAACTTTGACGAGAGAAGAAAGGTTTGTCTACAAAAAGATCCAAAAATTATGTGTCTCCTATTCACTGTTTGGATTTTACGGCAATTTTAGAAAAAAATTCAGTTGATTTCTCACTGGCTCTTTCACTCTAACTGATGATGTCATCCACTCTAGGGGGAGAAATTCTGAGTATTTTTTTGAGAAACTTTATGGTCTTCAGATGGTCAGGGATCGAAAACTGTAAGAGATATCAAAAAATGTGCTGAGGTTCATTTCGACCCGACAAAATTATTTACGTTATAAAGTTTGAATGAAGTCTCTAGGAGAAAGTATGGCGAAGCAGCGGACAATTGAAAAAGGCTGAAATTTGAGGAAATTTCCCCATTCATTTCTTATGGGAAATTCTTCGCAGTTTTTTGCGAATAGCTTTGCGAATTATTGACGAAAGAGCTATAAAAGACATAACACACCATTCCCGATTGAGCCGCACGTTTTGATATATAGTTTGCGAGTCATCTGCATTTTCTGCTACGCTCGAGCGTTGCCTCTTCTGTTGAAACTTTTGTTTGTGACCTTTCGGATTTTTCTCCTCAAACTCTGACAGCAGCAGTGCTTTGACCTGCAGAGAGGAAACACACACACACACACACACACACGCTCAGGCTGCTCAGCCTGAAGCTGCACTGAAGCCCTTGAAGGCCGGTTTGGTCTTAGGATTAGAAACAAGCTGCAGTTTGCATGTGAATGAGCCGCTGCAGCAGCTCGACTCTCTGCTGCAGAGCCTCTGCTTCCTGTTTCTGCAGCAGATGTTCTGCACATGTTACGCTGACTGCACGATGCGACATGACGCCGACGCCGATCCGACAGACGGGGGCCGATTTCGATTTGATTTCACTTTATGATCAGAATACTACGAACCACTACAACATCGGACATCGTGTGCACGTAGCTGCAGCGCAGTCGATCGGTCAGGAGTAAAGAGGAGCTGCGGGAGCAGAAAACAGGAAGTGTGTGAAGTCTCAGAGGTCCTCAGGTGATGTCACACACATCTATTGATGTGGACCTGTGTGGCTGCTGCAGGCTACATTAGCCGCTAGTAGCATAACACACCTGAATCTCAGACAGAACTGCTGCTGCTCAGCTGCATTGTGGGTAATGTTGGCGCCAAACGTGTGGAATGACGATGTCTCTGGTCTGACAGTGTGACACCGATTACATTCAGAAGCGTTCGTGTTGGCCGTCAGGTCGTCTCTGAGCCAATCACAGCGAGCCTTTTACTCTGAATCTGAAAACGTGGTGTGAACCTGGCATCAGCGTCCTGAAGGCGTCCTCAGTGTCCTAAAGGCGTCTCAGTGTCCTGAAGGCGTCTCAGTGTCCTGAAGGCGTCCTCAGGACAGTGATGGCTGCACTGAAGGTAAACAACTGTGTGCACACTTTGTTTTTCCATGTTGTTTTCTGGTGAGCACAGACAGTGAGACAGAAGAGAGAGAGAGACAAACAGAGAGAGAGACAGACAGAGAGAGGGACAGAGAGACAGACAGTTTTTGGATGTTTCTCTCTGAGCAGGTCAGAATTGAAGGAAACAGAACAGTTGAAATGTGGCAGCTCTGCAGAGTCTCCCTGTCTGTCTCTCTCTCTGTCTCTCTCTCTCTCTCTCTCTGTCTCCGTCTGTCTCCCTGTCTGTCTCTCTCTGTCTGTCTCTGTCTCTCTCTCTCTGTGTGTCTCTCTCTCTCTGTCTTTCTCACAGATTGACATCGGCCTCTCTCGCCCACACTCACTCCTCCGCTCTCTGAACGCCGACTCGTTCTGCAGCCGGACTCCTCGCCGACTCCTCGCCTGTTTCACATGTTATGAAACAGTAAACGGGTCGTTGTTCGTGTTGAGGATGACTGAAGAGAAGAGAAGATGAACACCTTCATCTTCATGACGCAGCACAAAGCCAGGCAGAATCAGCTGTTCCACCCAAAACACCATGTGTTTCCGCTGACGTACGCAGTGCCCTCTAGTGGTCGTAGTAAACGTTCAGGTTCAACCGCGATCCAGGTTCAACCATGACACATGGAAACCTGCCGAGTGTTGACACATCGTAAAACTGATTGCTAAAGGGCAGCGACAAAACCCTCAAATTAGAAAACAAAATCCATCAAGTCCAAGTGTTTTCTGATACACACACACACACACACACACACACACACACACACAGTA